>NW_007726188.1:827514-952465 GCF_000696425.1 Galeopterus variegatus | reverse complement strand
GGCGGCAAATTCGTGATTTGCTTGCAACATGGCTACCGCCCTGTTTATATCAAGAAACAGAAACTAGATACGGGAAAGTTCCTCATGGTGGAAGTGCACCGTAATGTGGCCCAACACTTCTCAAGATGTTATCAAAGAATTAATTTATTGAGGAGGTGATTTGATTAGATGATATCTAAGGTCCTTTACATCCACAAACTTAGGATTTAAAAAAATTTCATAATGTGTGTGATGTTCATGAATGTTCGATCAATGTGAACTTCACAATGAATTCTAGCACCCATATTCTGCAGTAAATAAATCCGTTTGACTTTGAGGGATTGGGTGTTTCTTAAACTTATGTGATGCTGGACTGCTGTGAGCAGTGTCTCGAGTGTTTCATGTGCTGTGGGACATGCCATGGGAAGCCCTGTTCTAGGGGACTTGCCAGTTCTTGTTTTCATGCATTGGAGATCAAGCGGCATCACCCTAGTATCATAACAGCTTTTTTCTTGGGTTCAACCTTGAATATAGACCAGTTGAAAAAAATAAAACTGGAAATATGAAGCTACTGAGTGCCCCTCATGGAGTCTGGGTTCTGCTGGTCCTGAGTGAAATGTGATTATGTCCATATTGTCTCAGTTCTGAGATGAGGACCAGCTCCAGATGTTACTTAGGGAAATGTTGTTCCCATCGAAATAATCTTGTGTCCAGACTAGATTGGGTGTGAAGTCTATAGAAACAAAATTAGTTTTCTCTTCCTCTGGGTCTTGTTAATACTTCTGATAATGATAAATATTATTTATCAGATATGATATGCCAGGCACTGAACTAGGTACATTATCTAATTTAATCTTCCTAACAGCCATGCAAGTTAGCTTGCATTGGTCTCATAAGACAGATGAGTAAACTGAGGACTCAGGAGGCTAAATAACTTGCAATATTTGCTCAGTTACCAAAGGGTAGATGGAGGATTTCGCTTTCATTCATTGACTCCAGTCACACTATGAATAGATTCAACTCCTCAACTCACCGAAGTGGCTGACTCCATCTGACCAAAGGCGAGTCTACAGAAACCTGCCAAGTAAGCTTTTTCCACCAAGGTATTGGCAGGGACCAACCAAATTCCCTTTGACATGTGCTTTTGTAGTGATGCTAACATTTCTAGGACAAGAAACAGTTGTCTCTAAGGGCTTTTAAAACCTTGAATATTTTGAGAACCAAAGAGATGACTGTGGCCTACAATGGAAAAACAAAGGGAAAAAACAAACACTATTTAAAAATGTTTTTAAGAGGTCAGTTTACTATTTATTGGGGCACAAAAACTTGTGGTGGCTTATCCTTTAATTAATCATGAGTCTATTAAAATGCCTTAAACCAGGACATTAGTTTCTCTCCACACTGAAGGAGTTGCCTCTGAGGGTGAGAAGTCCCAGCTTCCACTGTGGGAGTGTCACGTATTTTCCTATGCACAAGTAGGTAGCAAGAGGGCGCCCAGACATTTGGCTTACTGCTGAGGAATCCAAGGCCTGTGCTTATTCATGCATATTTACAAGGTAATTAGTTGTCCATTCATTCATTAGCGTGTTTATAGGGCCACTCGCAAAGCCTCTCAATTGCAGCTTGGAGAAGAGAGACAGCCGAGGAGGGCCCCGGGGGAACACTTGGGTTAAACAGAGTCACAGCTTGATATAGTGCAATCCACCAGTCCCCAAACCAGAACTAGTTTAGCAACTCAAATGTGACTTGTCCATCACACTGAAATGAGGTATTCATTGACTCCTTCATGTTTCCCTCTAAAAGTCAGGGATGATACACACTGCCATTTTTTAAGCCTTCCACGTCCAGGGAGAAATTTCAATATTTCCTTTTTCCTTTCTTTAATTCTTGTTTAAATTGAAATATAATTTGCATGTACTCAAATTCACTTTTTGGCGTACAGGTTTGGGAATGTTGACAGATACATACAGCTGTGTAACTACCACCACCACAAGGTACAAAACGAATCGATGTGTTTTAAAAGTAGAGTTTTTGCATCTTACCTTTTCCAGAATCCGTTGAATAGATCTGAATTGGACATATCTTACTTCAGACACTATTTTGAGAAAGAAGGGACAGTTGGAGGAAGGTTTTGATCCATGAAAACTCAGGTGGTCACAGGGGCCGTGGTGGGGAAATCCAGGTAGAGCCAGCGAGACTCCATGGAGCGACACGGCCTCGGAGCGGAGTGCATCGTTCTCCTGACTCAGTCGATTTAGAGCTACTTATCTAGTTTTCTAAAGCGGCTGCTGCTGCTTTTTTCTTTCGGTCTGTGAACTGGGGATAATGGCTAATGCCTCCTTCTTGGCGGTTTGGTGTGCATTGCTGTCTTTTCGGCGACCCCCTGAGTAACTGGGCACGGGCTTCTTCCTATTTCAAACCCGCTGCCCATCCTGGGAGGCCGGAGACTCCTGCAGAGGCAGGGGCTCCTGGTGCGGGCTGCTTTGCATTGCCGACGAGATCCTCCTGGAAATCAAAGACAGGCAGTTTGTAGAACCTGTGTTTTTGAAAATCTGTCCCCACGTTAGATCTGAGAGAAGAAACGTCTGGCTCTTCAAATCATCTGCACACTTTCTAATCCCATCTGAATCTTTGTTTTTCCCGGTTCCAGGTCCTCCACGAACACGCTTCACGTGGTCACGTGCGTATTTCAATATTTAGTTCCTTCAGTGTTTTCAAAACGACTTCAAACTCACCTCCTTCAGGAAATCTCTGCTTAAATTAACCTCTTGGAAGAGTACAGGGTATAATAAGGAGGCACCCCACCCCTGCCACGTCCTCTGTTCTTGTTTTGTGTTCCAGCAGCCTTTGACCCACTTTCCCATCGCCCAGGTAGCAGCAGCACAGCGTGGGGTTCGGTGCTCCAGTTACAGAGTTGGGGTGCTGTCTGTCTGTCTAATCTGTATCATATCTAACTAACCTGCCTATTATCTCTCTTTCAATCTACCTACCATCTACTTGTCTAATTTATCTAATCTCATATTTCTACCTCTCTATCTCTGTATCATATCTATCCTCTGTCTTTCTCTATATGTCATATCTATTTATTATCTATCTATATCCATCATACCTGTTATCTATATATCCACCCATACCTTGGGCATGTTATTTATCACCTCAGGGTCTCAGTTTCTTCTTCTGTAAAATGGGATTAATAATAATGCCTCATAGAGCTGTTATGAGGATTAAATGATGTGCTGTATATATAGCATTTAGAATAACTCCTGTCACATAGGAAGGCTCCATATTATTAGTCTTCCGTGTCTTCATTGTTTTTTTAACCTCCTTTTCTCATTCCTTCTCCCATCTTCCATTCATAGAAGGAGAGCCCGCTTTCTCACTTGGGACTTCCCTGAAACCCTACCTTCAATCGGGTCCGAGCATTGGTAGCAAAACGGCTGTTCTGTTTGAACCCTCTCCTCCTGCCACTCACTTCATCCTGTCCGAGTCTAATGCACACGTGTTTCCCAGTATTTTATGGCTCTCGTTTCTATTTGTGCTTTGTTCATTCTTTTCTTTCTTTACTGTTATGGTTTCATGTGGTTGCCGCTTCAGTTTCTGCGTCCTTGTAGGTTTCTGATCTTCTGGGACACGTGTTCAAAACTACCATCTTGAGTGACCAGGTAAAAGTACATTGCAGTCATTGAAGTGTTTGTGGATTACAGAGCCAGGATGGTAATCTGCAGCCTGCCACCTAATTTTGTATGGCCTGGTGGCTAAGAATGATTTTTACTTTTTTAAATGGTTAAAAAACCAAAATATTCCATGGCACGTGAAGATGATATGAAACCCAAATTTTAGTGTCCATAAAGTTTTATTGGAACACAGCCACGCCCCTTTGTTTATGAATTGTCTAGGGGCAGAGCTGAATAGCTGCAATAAAGACCGAATGGCCTACAAAGCCTGAAATTTTTACTTTCTGGCTCTTAACAGAAGATGCTGACTGCTGACTTGGAGTCTTGTTTCAAGTAAACCCACAGATGAAATAATAGAGAGTATCTTTATGTGAGAAGTGGGGACTGGAGGCAGATTATCTGAGGAGAACCGTCTTTGTGGAGCTGTTGTCTCGCGTTCCAGTATTTCCTACTTGTCTGATGCATTTAACATATTTGATCGGGTGTGTGTTGTCAGTTTGCATAAAACTTGCATGTCAATTTCCTGACTCTCTGCCCAGCTGCAAAACCAGACCCTGTCATCTTCGACTACTGAGTTTCATAGGACACAGTCCCCTTCCTCAGTGGCGAAGGCTTTGTTTCTTTGTGAATCACAGTAGTTTTTCTTTTATCGAAGTTCAAAACTGGGCCTTTTGTGCTGAATATCTTCACACGTTTTACAACAGTGCGACTTCGGGCTTTGCAGCTCTGCACACGGAAGGAGCCCATGTATTGTCTTTCTATTGGCGTGATTGACTTGTTCTTTAAATACAACTCCAGCCTTTGTTCTCGGTTCCCCACGAACTGCCATATTCAAATGGTTTGTTCTTGTCTAAAATAACTTCGCTTTGTGCCAGTTATTCTACAGTCTTGCAAACAATTAAGCACAGTGTTTACAAAGTAAATTGACACCGATTCTGGAAAAGTTCTGCAAAAACAAAGAAAGAAATCCAAATAACAAAATGGGGAAAAAAGAAATCAGACAGTTCTTTATTTTGTACATAATGTGTTGCTAAAAACTTGTCCAAGAGCTGAACAATGGATTTGCATGTTGTAAAGTGGGGCTTCCATTTGCAGAGAATTAAAAAAATAAATGTTACAAAAGACCTAATTCTGATTTGGGCAGGCTGTGCCTTCCTTGGGCTATAAGAGCTGGGGCATGGGAGGTGGCAGTGGGTATGGAGGTGACAGCTTCCTCTCGCTTTTAGGGAAATTGAGCCAAGCATCTACCCTGACTATGGCTGATGGCTGGGCAGCCTCTCACCTGGAACCTCTATATATGGATGTGTTAGATCCTTGGAATAAAAGTAAAGGCAAGGATTTTTATTTTAAAAAAATTTCTTTTAATTCTCCTACCATATTACTAGTAGTATGGAGCTTTGGCTGTCCCTCTCCCACACACACACATACGTCCACATGCACACACACACATATGTGCACACTCACACACAGCTGTCATCTGACTGCTTCCCAAAGGGAGAATCATGGTGGGTGGGGTAAGAGGGGTGCTATGGGTTAAATGTATTCCCCCAAAATTCGTGTATTGGAAACTTGACCTCCATTGTAACAGAGTTAAGAATATGGGAAAAACCAATTATGGTATTTGAAAGGTGTGGTCTGTAAGAGGAGATTGGATCCAAGGACCATGGCCTAGTGAATGGATTTATCCGTTCACAAAGTAATGAGTTGATGGTTTAATGGGCTAATGAATGGATCGATCCATTCACAGAGTAATAAGTTGATGGTTTCATGGTTGGTCATGGGCACTGTTCTGATGGCTTTATAAGGAGAGCTAGTGAGAAGGTTTACTCACTCTTGTTCAGCCCATTCTTGCTATGGGATACCCTGAGTTACTATAGAGAGTCACCCCACCAGGAGGAAGGCCCTTGCCAGATGTGTTCCCTGGACTTTGGACTTCCCAGCCTCCAAAACCATAAGAAATAAATTTCATTTCTGTATAAATCACCCAGTTTCAGGTATTCTGTTATAAGCAACAGAAACAGACTAATTCAAAGAGACAGATGTCAACACAGGTATGGGGTACAGGCTGGAGACTGTACCCTTAGCAGAAAAGCTGATTCCCAGCATCCAGTTCCTGGCCATGTGTGTTCTACCTGACTGAGTGAGAAATTGCAACAGCCGCTCTAGGAGCCTAAGGCTGGAGGAGGTGTTTCCTCCACCACGGTCCTATGCACTACGCAGGAACCAGAGGCTCACCAAGGACCTGCCCTCCCTCAGTCACCTTTTCCCTTGGTGGCAGCAAGCATCAGGAATGCCATTATGGGGTGGCTTGTAATCCTTGTTTTGCATATAAAGTACAAAAGGTCATAAAGTTGGGTTGCACATTTACATACTATATCCTGATGTGCAAAGCAAATGTAGTTTTTTAAAGTTTCATAGCAAATCCAATGGTAGCCTCCATTCTGCTGGGGATCAAGGAAAAATGAAATTTAATCTGATTCAACAATTTAAGCTTCAGATTTCTTCGCATGCTTCTGTTCTTTCCTGAGAGAGCCCCTGGGTGGATGGCGGGGATCTCAACCCATGGTGAGGGGTGGGAGAAGGGGGAGATGGTGGCTCCTGTACTCAGGACCCTCTTGTGGTCATGGCATCGTCCTATATCTACCTGGTTTTGAAGTGTGCTGCTGTCACTGGTGCTGAAGTTTACAGCTCTGAAATCAAGGTCCATTCTCCCTCAGCTTGCCAGGTATCTCCAGTCATGCCAGGTATCTCCCAGCCAGCTCAGCTCCTCAGCATTGACCCTGAATGTCTCCCTGGGACCTGGTTCTCATTATTCCTGCTCAGGGACATCTGCCTCCCATGAAGTCCATGGCTCTCAGGATCACTCAATTCCTGGTGCACACTTGCCTGACCCATCACCCCAAGCCCATCAGCGACTCCTGGGTCCTTCCCCAGGGAACCAGCAACTAACAAAACTTGTGACGCAGCAACTGAAGGAGACCCCGGGAAGTGACACTCAAGCTTTCCCTCTGCCTGTTCTCACCATGTCCCCAATTTGACTCTGCTGTGGACACCCCAGGTTGGTATGGGGTTGGGGGAGTCAGCCTCTGATGTAGACTTTGCTGATTCTGCGTGCCTAGTGAGAAGGAAGCTGTATCTCTGCTTTGGCTTTTCCCTTGAACCTATTTCACATGCCCCCCCCCCTTTGGGGGCTGCAGCCTGGAGAACGGAGGTCAGCCCGCGTATTATCACCAGCTGCCTTCACAGTGCTTTACCTGGTGTCCTACTGAGTCCCCTGGGGTGAAAGGCACAGGCTTTCTCTTTCCTCTTCCTGTTTGTTGTGATATTTCCCTTTATCCAAACTCCTCTTTCTCAACCTGGTCCCCTTCCCCCCTCCCAGCTGGAAGAGTGAAATAGCTGCCAAGGGACATGTTTTATGGGGAGGGGTAATGGAAATCACATAGTTTACTATTTTCAAAACATTGTCTTGGTTTTTACCTCAATTCGTGGTGTAAAAGGCAGGCTAGAGGTACACTGAATAGTGTGGGACAGCTTAGGATATATGGGAACTGATGCAGAATTGCCAAGAACCACAACTGTCCTGTACCCTGTAGGCTCATTAGGTGCTGGAGACACAGGATACTGCTGTGCTTGAATGCAGTTTAGAGCCCAACACACTCTGGAATACAAGGAACATTAAATCCTCCTTCATCAGACGATGGTAACAAAAGTTTCTATATTGAAGGAAATTTTTGTTGAGAAAAAGCCAGCCAATTCATGGGGGTCAGGCCAGGGAAAATTACATTATGGATCCACATGAAATTAGGTAAAAATGAATATCCAGGGCATCCTTAAAGGTGAAATAGTTGCATCACTTGCAGCTGAGGAACATACGAGTGTGTGGACGATTGGAGGGGTGGCGTCGCTGCCTTTCTTTACTGTGGTGGTGGGGGCTTTAGGAACTGGGGAAGGGGGGCCTTTCAGCAGCAAGAGGACGTGGGTGGATTCTTGTTTCCTCTTCTTCCTCTTTTCTGCTATTTCCCTTCTCCCCGCTTACCACTCCCTTCCATTTCCATCCCTACCCCTCAGAGCCCAGTAGCCTTGGCAAAGCATTGAGGTATCCACCATTTATTCCCTGATTCATTCAGTGTGTACGGAGTGCCTGCTGTGTGCCAGTTACTGGGCTGGGTGTGGAGAGACAAAGAGTAAGCTCCTGCTCAACCCAGATGCTTGGATAAGAGAACTGCCTTGTGCAAGGTGGGATTCGAGGGAGGTGTTGAACATGGGAGGAAGATGTCTCTGGAAATGGAGATGAGGAGATGGGGCTAGAAGGTCTACAGAAATGGAAGATGAAAAAGAGAAGGGACAGGGAAAATGTTGTTAGCAAGACCACAGGGAAGGGCCTGGTATGCAGAGCGTTGGTTTGGATCATAGCGCCCCAGGTTGGGGTTAGGGTGAAGGAGGTGGCTGGAGTCATATCAGAGGGCAGCAGCACTAGCCCCTGTGAGAGGTCAGCTAAGCTTGTGGGTGCTGATGGACCATTTCAGTACTTTGGGTGCTTCCTCCTTTCCTTGACTCAGGGAAGTGAAGAGATCTTTAATCCCATGAATTTATTTTATGGACTCAAGACAGTTTCACAAGGATGGAATTTTAAAATGTCCTTAAACATTTTATTCCATTACACCGTACTTATGTATTCCATTTAATTGAAGTTTTACCAAGACTATTTGATTTTTTCATTCATAGTGATTGCTTAGGTAGGGGCATACAGTGATTACCTTCTAACCTGTCAGCTCCTCATATACTCGCATTCCCTTCTAGAAGTTTCTGAAAGTGTAACCCAATTACTCCAAAGCATTTTCTCAATTCATTTGTGGTGCAGACCTAACTTTTTTTCTGGTTTTGTAAAGCCAGACCAATACCCCAATGCACCACCTAGCTTGGTGACAGAAGCTACAAGTACCCACTGACGTTAGTAGCAGTTGTCTGGGATGCTCCCCCTTGCCTGTTCCTGATAGGATTTTGTTCTGGTGTCTTCCTTAGCTGTCTCTGAGGTCCTGATCGTTCTTTGGTCTCCTGGTCTTGGCATTTGAGCTTTAGGTTTTCCCAATGGACTTTTACCTGAACTGCTCTTTCAGGTCAGTGGAACATTGCCGGAAGGTTCTTGGTGAATCTGTCTGCAGAGAACTGCAGTCCGTTCCTGACCTGCTGGTGCACATTACGCACGCATGCACACATGCACACACACAGTGTAGGAGGTGACTTGCAGAACCTCACTAAATCACACGCTGCTTTTCCATTCTTTCTGTGCAGCTTGGTATTTGGAAACAACTCTTTTTCAATTGGACTAGAAAAGACCCCTTTTTGTTGACATCTGACTCCTGAATGTGAAAATTGCCCTTTTATGTAGCACCTTACACTTTGTAAAACCCTTTCAAACACATTATGTCTCTTAGCTATCTGGAGGCTATATTAGGATTCAGTGGGGTTCTCTGAGCTCTGGATCTTATTCAGGCTTCATGTAGCTGATTTTCACCAAGCATAAATTAAATTGGCAATATGCATTTTTTTTTGAGCTGGCCAGAGGAGCCATTTTGTCTACCCTACACCCATGTACCTAATTTTACTAGCACCCATAAAAAATGACAGAAGATATGCTCATATCAAAAATATTTTATTTTTTTACAGTAGAACATATAAAACTACAAAGCAAAATTAAGGTATGTATTGGCTATAGCTCTGGCCAGATCAACCCAAAACAGGAAAAGCAAGATGGAAGTCCTAATGGAAGAAAGGCTTCCTGGGGCAATTTGGAGTACTCTAGATACATTAGTAATTTACCAAATGCAGTCAAAACCTGACAACACTGAAACATTTCTAGTGGGGCAAACAGTGTCAAGTGGTCAAGTTCAAATGGAGACCTAGTAATGGTAATGAGCCAAGCATGTCCTGTCCAAGTGCATGTGGCAGTGACACCAGGCATTATGAACAATCTTCTGTCCCTATACCATTGCTCAAAGAGGAACAGCTTTCTTTTGGAAATAGCAGGAGTAAGGAAATAGAAATATAATTCAGCCGATGTTTTCATGCTTCTGAAAATTCTTGTGCCTGCAGTGACTCTAGAGCTTGGGCATGGATTGCTCTTTGAGGAAAGTTGAATAGATTTGAAAAGCAAAACATCATTAACATATTTAAAGTGATTTGTGTCTTTCAGCCTCTAGCCATTCCAAGGATATACCTAAGTAGATGAAAGAGTCTTGAGTATGGAAGATCACAACCTGTTAGTCATGTTGTTTTGGTGAAGCTCAGAGTTGAAATGGAATACAAGTTCAGGTTTATGGGGATATTGTATGACAGGTGAGGCTAGATCAAACAACCATCCCAAAGACAGCAATGCAAGGTTAGCTGTAACTCTTGCTACTCATATGGCTCATCACACACGGGCAATGAGCTCTGTTCACCATCATTGCTCCTAGACCTCATCTGTCAGCAGCTCCCTCTTGACATAGGCTTCAGCAGTCCCAGAGATGGGAAAAGAGACCGTGGTGATCCACGGGTGCTTAAAGTTTCTGCTTGGATGTGACCAGTCAATGCTGGTCATATTTCCTTGACTAAAGCAGGTCACATGACCACACCCGAGATCAAGTTGATGGAGCAACGTGATCCTGCCATGCAGCCTAGAATGTGTGCTGAGCATTTGTCAGTAGCACCAATGACTATTACAGTTATACTTCAGGGTCACTGGCTGTTCGCGCTTGCCTTCACAAACAACTCTTCTCAAATCCTGAATCTGTCCCATTCAAAGTATCACATACAAAAAGAACATGCTAACATGTTAACCAATTTCTGGTATTTAAGAACCTAACTTTAAATTGATTCAGCTTACAAATATTTGTTCATTTTTTTCCAGTGAGTGCTATCCTCAAGCGCTCACTGTCTCATGGGGTGGCAGACTTTATGGACAAACCCTTGCAATAGAATGAGGTGACAGTTCTCCTGTCCATTGAAGACGGGTTCAGTGTGGAATGGGAGTAGTGGAGAAAGTGCCCCTGAGGCTGCTTAGAGACACTCAAGAGAACCTACCTCTGTTGAAAGAAAGTTCCTTGTGCTGTACTTTGAATTTCTGCCCTCTTGTACTGGCCTGAAAATTGTTCCTGTCTTTGAGTGACAGCTTTCATGTACTTGAAATGAATATTTTTCTACTTTCCTCCATTTTCTTCTCATGCAAAGTGAATGCAGTTCTTTTCATTTCCATGGATCCATTTTCTCTTCTTTTGTGGCCCTTTTGAATTCTACCTTGTTCCTAGTCCAGATGTAGAGAAAGTAATAAGAGCACGGGAGGGAAGCACATTTGGTCAAAGACTAGGCTGGCTGAAGAATACCCTGGACTACTTCAGGGGTCTCAGGAAAGGTAAGCATCATTTTCTTGACTACTGGGAGGAAATCAGCTCTCTCCCAGATTAAAACAGAAGCTACCCCAAGCCTAGAGAGAGTCCTGTTTTGATTCTTTCAGTTTCCATTCTAGGTCCCTCGGACAAACCAGACAAAGGGACCTGTAGTTCCCCTCACTTCCCCATCTCACGGGCTGCCTCTTTGGGGAGTCCTTGGTCCTGTGGCTTTGCCAACCCTGCAGAGGCTGCTTCAAATACTGTTTTTTGTTTTGTTTTTGGTAGCTGGGGAGTCATAACAAAAAGTTACACTTTTGCTACGAGACACCTTTTCCAGTCATTTCGGAGGGCGACCTTCTCTGTTGCTCTGATTCGTCAGGTCGTTCCCTGTTCTACAAATGGTCTGAAAAATCCAACATGGATCTCGTTTGTTCATTGCTAGGTGTAGTATTTGTGGCACGCCCGCTGGGGGAAACACTGCCTTTCCATTCCTGATTTTTCTTCCATGTCAAGAGGTGTCTGCTAGTGTAACTCCTGGCCTAACTCTGACCCCATAGATATAGATTTACCTGATTGGTAAATTAGAGGAGAATAAAAAAGGCATTGGCTCGACACTGTGCTTCTTTCTCTTGGGACCTGCTTTCCTTCCAAGAGCACTAGATATGCTCTGACCCTACAGGGAAAAGTCGAGCTAACCCTGGGGCTCACCTATCAGACGGTTGGCTCTGTATCCTACAACTTAGCCTTCTTCATTAGTAAAGGTGGTGTCTGGACCTTTGTCTGTTGCTCTTATTATTTCTCTACTTGTTCAGAAGCTGAGTGAGAAAGAGAAGTATTATTTACAGAGCCCCATTACACCATGAGGTTAAGAAATGTGTTCCATGGCAAAAGACCAGATAGTGAGTGTCCTGGGCAGTGAGTAGACCTGGAGATGTCAGTCCAGGCATTCCAGAATCAACCTCAAGTATTCTTTAAACCCGTGGCACTCGCCTTGGCCAGTTCTTCCAGAGAAACTTCTCCAGTGACTCAGGCTCACCACTAATCTCTCCTTCCTCCTCCTTTCTAGGGCATTGATAGGCTATATGGCACATTATGGTATGCTTTGTTTAATTTTTCTGAGTCTCAGTTATTTTTAATCTATTTTAGAGCATAATACCATCCTCTTAGTTTATTTTAGGGGGAACAGTTGAGATTACATATGTCGTATGTAATTTCAGCAATTGTGATTATGTATATATAAAATCACACACATATCATATAGTATGGTACCTGATGTACAGTAGGGGCTCAATGCATAATTACTGCTCTTAATATCTTTGTATTTTTACATAATTTTATGTCTCATTTGATTAAAATCCCAAGTTTCTTGAGGACAGGAACTATGCCTGATATTTCTTTTCCCATCTTGCAAGGAATTGGTAACCAATTCCAAAAACTTTTGAAAAATTTGCTGGAAGCCTATACAAAACTGATCTACAGTTATTTCTGAGAACTTCTAAAAGTCTAGTTTGGGCAGGATGTACTTCTGTGTGTAAGGCTGCATTAGATGTTCACTCAGATAATAAAATATTAAATTTGACTGTCAGCCAGCCTCCTTACTTCAAAACCCTCCCCTAATTTCTAACACTTATCATCAGACACTGTGATGGAGAGAATTTGTGAGAAAAAAATACTTAGCAATATTCCTCAAAAAAATGACTGATTTTTAGGATGTGTCTATGCATATTTAACATATAATACCAGCATGTGAGCAAATAGTAAAGAAAAAAATATTGGATGAAAGCTTCAAAAGGATCTTGCTTACAATAGTTTAATTTGTCAAAAGTTAGATATCAAAAGATGCTTCTTGAAAAAATTGTATGGCTTATGCTCATTTCAATCTTCTATCCTTAGTCTTAAGGGATGGACCACTCTGGAGGTCTTCATGGCATTTCTTAGGCTCTTAGGTTAACACTCCTCACAAAGGAAACATAGGGGCTTATGTCCAAACAGCCCCAAATACACTGGGACTTTTTAAGAATTGTGGGGAGGCTGGGCAACCTCAGCATATAGCAGAGGCTGGCAGGTTAGTGCCATCTCGAACAAAAACTAACACAACAGAAGCAAACAAAACTGCAGTCAGGTGAAGGCCAGCCCTGGCCAGATGGGGACAAATGGGTGTCCCTCTGCCTGTCCCCGTCCCCAAAGGATGCCTGCAATATGCACACTTTCTCCCTCCCTCTCACTTCCCAGCCTCTTCTTTCTTCCTCCCCTGTGGCTGTAAGGAGCAATGAGTTGAAAATAATCATTCTTCGTGGGAGAGTGTTACAAGAGAAAGTTGTGGGATTGCCAATTATTTTATAATTAGGAATTAGATGAACTGTCTGTGGGAAGAAGGAAGTTGAGGGACGAATTTGCAAGAGGACGTAGAATCTGTTCGCCGTGCACGAAAGTGGTTCCCGTTACTGTTAATGGGCACCATGTCGATGAATGTCCGACAGCGGCACATACTCGTCCTCTGAAACCTCACTCTTCCAGCTGTCATTTTGCCCATTCCCATCTGTTTCTTATGCTCTAATAAACGATAGCACTAATTTATTTAGCACCTCTCATCAGAGCCCCCAGGGCTGCTCCGACCCTGCAGGGATTCTCTGCCAAAGTGTGACGGCTTCGGAGTGGACACATGGCCCGCTGCTTCTGGACGTCAGTACCAGACTCTGAAATAGGCCTTTGCCCTCAGGGACGCTCACCATCAATGGTGTGATTTTTCCGTTGCCCTTTTCAAATCCCTTTAGCCTTGAGAATGGAAAATTTGGCCCATTTCTCCAGGGCTGTGAATAGCCTGGGAGTTGCTTGCCTATGGAAGGTCTGGAACGTTTATAGATATTTTATGGTTGCTTTTGGAATGGTTTATTGGCCTTCTCTTGGGTCTTTTGGATGTATCTAAAGGGGATGAGAAATATGTAACATTTGCATCTTGAGGATAATGTCCATCTTGGAGCTAGTCTGTCAGGTGCCTGGATCTGTTTTTTCAGTGCATAGGGACAGTGAACCTGGGAGCGGTGAGCGCACCTGGCTGCCTTGTCCATGACCGATTTCTGTTAGACGTGGGCTTGCAGTTTACTGTTCATTTGCATATTGAGTGCTTGGAGGGGTGGGTGTCTTCTGCAATATTTAAAAGAAATGTGACATACAGGATTTGGAATGCGGTGAGACAGTCAATTCAAGAAGTTAAAAACATTCATTTATTTCTCATAAACAGATGCTTTGAATTTAGAATTTTTGAGGCATGGGCCACTTGTTGATGTTGACAGTTTGTAGAAGATAGGAGAGGCAAATGCAAGAAGCTTTAAGTACTGAGTTGGGAATCCAGATATAGGGTTCTTTATAGGAAAAGGGAAAAGAATCCATGGGTTTGTGTGGGAAGAACTGGAGAACTGACTGGAAGAGGTTTCACTTCTCAGTTACCCACAGGTTTCTAGCTTGCAACAGCTAACCCTTTCCTCTTCTGACAGTTTTAAAATTATTATGAAAGGAAATACCTTTCTTATAATGTTTTGGAGAAAATTGAGAAAAGGGGATTTGCTTTGTAAAGTTCAGAGTGGTGTTTCTCAGGGTATGCTTCGGGCAGCTCTGGCCTGACCAGATGTTGTTGGAAAAGAAGACGTCTGTGATCAAATAAATTTGAGAGACGCAGCATAATTTTTTTTTCCTTCTGGAGATTTTCAAAGCACAATAGGATAGTCAAGGCTCTAGTAAGTCCTGCAATAAAGAGGCTGGTTCAACTTTGTTTATCCAGTCTTTTTCAAACTGATTTGAGCACCGTGTTTTGGTTTGTTTATTTTCTGCATCGCATCTCTCTGTAATTCTTTCCAGGGAATAGACTTTGGGGGAGGCCAATGTACCATCAGTTTTCCTGGAGTATAACTGTTCTGTGAAGCAAAATATGCCTAAATGCATAAACTTTGTCTTGTGAGATTTCTGAGGTGTCACTAAAAATATCTGTCAAGTACCCTTTCCCTCCTGTGACTTGTTCAATCGGAGCATCCATGAGAAGACATGCTTGGGCCTGCTTCTTCCTGGTGCCAGAGGCAGTAGGTTCTGGAACTATTTCCCCCTTGTCCCAAATCCTGCTCATCCTTTTGGACCAGGGGTCAGCGCACTTTTGTGTAAAGGGCCAGATAGTGAATATTTTCAGTTTTTCAGTCCCCATGGTGTCTGTAACAACTCGCAGTTCTGTCGCCGTAGCACAGAAGCAGTCCAAGACAATGCGTAAACAGACGGGCACGGCTGTGTTCTAGCCCAAGCTTATTTTCAAAAACAGGCAGCAGCAGAATTTGGCCTGGGGGCCGCAGTTTGTCAACCCCTATTCCAGACGGTTTTTGCAGCCTTTCTTGGGGTCCCAGCTGCTGTTCTTGCATTAGTTTGAACCTTTGTGGAGTACTTGCTTTTTCTGTCTGGTGGTGGTGTCTTCCTCCTGCTATTTGTGTCGTCTTGAGGGACGGATGGACCTAGGGATGGCATTGTGTCTCCATCTCATCTCTTAGCAGGCTTTCCCTTCCTCTCACCACTTCGGCCTCTCAGGCCATCCTTTGGTTGCTCTGCCTGCAGTATTCCTTCCCCTCTTTCTCTCTGACTGATTAAGTTCTGCTTTGGCATAAGGTATTAGCTTACTCAAGCTTTTTCTGACCTCATGGATTTGGTAAAACTCCCTCATTATTGTACTCAAATCTCCATGTACTTTGTAGACATTGGCTCAATTACAGTTTCCTATGTACTTTTATGATTAGATGATCAATATCTGTCCCTTTCACTAGGCTCTAAGCTCCATAAGGGTAGGGATAGGGCTTGGCTTTGCTTACCAGTGGACCCCTAGCACAGAGCCCAGTGCCTGACGTGTCGTAAGTGCTCCATAAACATTTGCTGAAGGAACAAATGCATGAACAAAATGCTTGACTAATTGAACTCATTCATTCATTCATTTGTCCCTGGCTCAGTGTTTTATATAAGAGTTGCACATATATGCTTAATAAGTTATTTAAGGAATAAAAATTAATGATTATCATTACTCTCAATATCCACAAGTGACATGACTTCTGGCTGTGACTTCCTCTGGCATCAGTTAGAAATGTATAGGTTCTACCTCATGCCACACTGTGTCACTTTCATCCAAACATTTGATTTCTTTTCAAATTAAACTCAGCTACAACTGCCAGCCACAAACTTTACAGTAAGTGACAGAGAATGATTCCTTTCCACTTGGGGAACCTTCAATATCTATGTCAAGCAGAACTGTACTGGACATTAGTACGTAATAGTAAAGCATTATAGCTTCCTTTAGTATTTCTTTTTAATTAAAAAAAGAGATAGAAAATGTGCCTTTTCAATGATAGCTGACCTGAGAAAAGCCACTGAGTGGAAAATTCTACGTTGTGATGCAATTGTGTTATTGTGTTTTAGGGCCTTTTATAAAAGTCATAACATGGTGAATTTGGGATGAATAGTTGCTTTTCCTTTCAGACTCAGGCTTCTTGGCTGGCAGAAACCTAATGTGACTGAACTGTCATGTGTTTCCTGGGCCTCTAGAGAAAAAGCTCCAGGCCAGGGTGATACAGTGAATACAGCCCCAACTCTGGGTTCTCATGTCAGAGAGGGAAAACCACTTCAAAGAGAAAGAGAAAACAGATGCTTGAAGGACACAGACAGGAAAGAAAAATCTTACCTGGGCTGGCATTGGATTTAATTCTGAAATTTTGGTGACGCATTGTTGTGCTGGTCACTGACGATGCCAGCACAAAGGGCCAGGTATGGAGTCCTGTTAGAGGGCAGTGCCTTAGCTGTGCTCAAAGGAGAATGTAGAAGGTAGATCCCTTTGGAACGGATCCCCGAGCTTCAGGAATCCCAGATGCGGAGTCTTTGGGCTATGTCCACTCTAAACGCAGGACCTAGGATGTATGAGCATTTCAGAAGCATGTGAGCAGCCCATTTACAAAGATCAGCCCATGCATGTGCATTTTCGTAGAGTGTCTTTGACTCCCCACTGAGCCCAGCATCCCAACAACTGTCTTCTTTCAGTCATATGTCTGTCATGGCAGCAGGAGAGACCCATGTGCCCAACATGGCTCTAAACTTCCAGGCATTTATTTAGACAGAATCTAAGTGTAAACATTGTGATCTGGTCTCCTCACACCTTGCTGTACAGGCCAGACACAGGTCGAAGGCAGGCTCTCATTTTCGAGTGCCAGCACTTTGCCAGGCATTTAATATATTATCTCAAGTTGTTGTAACCTCTCTGATGGGTGGGGATAATTCCCATTGTACAGCTGAGGGCTCTGAGGCTCAGAGGATTTGTGGTTTGTCTGAGGCCAGCCAATGGGTAACAGGCACAGCTAAGTTGTAGAGATATCGGAAAGGACAAGGATCAATTCTCTGAAAGATTGGGAATTTCTGGTCCCCGTGCCCCTTAGAAATGCCACCAAAGAGAGTACTTGGCCTGTGTACATGATGAGTGTGTTGTTGGTCACATTTCTCAAAGCAGAAGAGACCATTGTGCCAGCTCATGGGGAAAGAGGATGACTGAGCATGTTACTCTGAGAATCTGTGGTCACAGGACAGAGTTCTCTGATAGGATCCCTGAGTAACACCAGACAGAGCTGTCTCTGCTCCCACCTCTTCTGTCCTGGGGATAAAACTTTCACAGCTTAGTGGTAAAATTAAGGCACAAGACAGACTGTGTTTAAGACTCCACTTACTGATTGTGTCACGTTGGCAAGATTTAAAGTCTCTAGACCTCAGTTCTATCATTTGTCAAGTGGGATAATAATAATAGTTATTGAGCACCCAGTAAATAGGGTGATGGTGATGATGTTTGTTAATTCCTTTTGATCAAGGCAACCTATGGAAATCGCAGTACCTTTGGTGGTAAAACACATTTCTCTTTAGCTTCACAGAAATATCAATGTGGTGGGTGTTCCAGTTATTTATTGCTGTGCAATAAACTACCCTAAAGCTTGGTGGCTTGGAACAACTATTTATTGCTATCTCTCATGATTCTGGGATGGAGGGGGCTCAGCAGGGAGGTTCTTGCTTGGAGTCTCTCAGGGGGTTACAGTCAGATGTCAGCTGGGGCTGGAGTCATCTGTAGGTTGGACTGGACTGGATGATGAAGATGACTCGCTGCTAGGGCCGGCTGGGAACTTAATGGGCTGTCAGCAGGGACTGTAATGGGCTATCAAGCAGACCATCATCACATGGCCTCTCCATGTTGGTTGTGAGTGTCACAGTATGGCAGCTGGGTTCTGAGAGGGAATGTCCCATGAGCAAGCATTCCAGGAAGCAGGGAGCAGAAGCTGCCAGACTAGTTAAGAGTTATTCCCAGTACCTGCACTGTGTCACTTCTGCTGTGTTCCCCGGGTCAGAGCCATCACAGGGCCACTCAGATTTAAGAAGGTGGAGAAACAAATTTCACCTCCTGATGAAGGGCATGGCAAAGTCACATTGCAGAAGAGCTTGTGGGAGGGGAGATGTTGGGACCATCTTTGGAAACTATGATCTGCTACCGTTTGTATATAGGAAGACTTTATACTCAGCCAGAGGACAGTGGCTTTGTTGCTGGGCACAGGTCTGGTTACCTTTCAAAAATAAACAACTCAAAATTTAAATGTTGGTGAGAATGGAAGTCAGCTTTTATTCAGAAATACCAGTGACCTGAGGAGGGACGTTAGGCTAACCAATCTCTCCGGTAAACTTAAAGGAGAATGGCTGGACTAAAGACATCTCAAAGTCCCAGATTTACTAAGGGGTTTTTAAAGAGGGGGCCAAGGGACTGGAGCATGGGAAATGAAAGGCAGAAGGGAGGGGAAGCCATGAGGGCTTCATGCAAGGTCTCAGGTGCAAAGGCTCACCAAGACTCCGTCAGGTTTCTGCCCCCATCCTTGATGTTATCTCAGGGTCCTGCTGGAGGGGTGGCATCAGCATAGCTCTACTGATGTCTTCCTTGGTTTTCCAGTGTCTGGATAATACGTGCAAGTGTGCAGCTCCAGGCTGGCTGGAAAACAACTTGACATTCATGTAAATAATGTCATCTTGCCCCATAACCAAGGTTCAAAAGATCAACCAACCATGGGAAAAGAGGGAACTCAGAGAAATGCATACCACAAAAAAACTGTGTCTTTTAAAAACATACCTATGGCCCACGTGGCTTTAGGTCCCAACATGGCTTCAGTCCTGCTCACTCCAACAGCTTCACTGGTGGGAGGTCTTAGTAATCAACTCTGGCATCAGTCCACTGAACTTACTTATAATATTGTGACATTCTGAATGTGCTTCCTTCTGACCTAAGAGCCCTCATCCCTGGGGAGGATGACCTGCATCATGGGATCTGTTTTTTCCAATTCTACTCTTGCCATGGTGGCTACTCTTTCTCTTCCATCTCCTCTTTCCTTATACACAACAGTGTTTTAGTGCTTGGCAGTCTCTTCTTGGTGCTTCCCTCAATGGTGGTGCAACCACATAGTTCAGCATTTTGGACACCAGTGTTATAGCATGAAATGGCCCAAGATTATGTACAATTCCAAGTCTTAAAGTATGTGGCTTAGGAACATCAGCAGGGGAGATAGGCCTCACAGAAAGTCTTAGAGTTCTTTTGTCTAACAAGTGGTTCTCAGCAGAGGGAGACTTTACCCCCTAGGGAAATTTTGCTAGGTCTGCAGTAATTTTTGATTGTCACAACCTGGAGGTGGGGGTTGAGGGTGGTGGGTGGTGGTGGTAACTACCTGCCATGTACTATAGTGGGTAGAAGCTAGAGATGTTGCTAAATATCCTACAATGTGCAAGACCCCACCCCCCACCCTACAATGAAGAATTATCGAGCCCAAAGTGTCAGTAGTGCTGAGGTTGAGAAACCGTGGTTCTAACCTCAGCTATTGTTACCATTGGGATAACATTTCCCCAGGCCACACTATTGAGAGGGAATCCCAGTCATTCCTATGCCATTGGAATTCACTGCATAGCAGTGACAAGCTCCATGGCAGACCATTTGACTTGTCACCAGACACAAGGAGCACTCAGTTGCATGGGAGACTTGCAGAGTTGCTTGGGCATGGAGATCGACTTCATTGACTAGACTTCTCAAACCCGAGTACCAGTTTATGGTTCCTGCATGGAGTTTACCCCTGCGTAGTTCATACACATTCATCGTTGTCAGGAGTTCAAGTCATGTTTTCTTAGTCATTGTTTGTCTCAATGAAACTCTGGAGCTTCATGAACTCTTAAAAATCAGTCTCCAGTTCTTCACTGCCTGTTAGAAAGAGTCCAAAGTGTGAGCAATTAAAGTTGGAAAACAAATCTGGAGTGCAATTTGAGAAAGCACAGCAGAGCCATGGACACTTTTCAACACAGCAGGCACTTTCGTCTCCCTTTCCTTGCAGGCATTTGGTGTTAAGTGTCCTGCACTGTACCAGCAGAGGCCCCAGGTGAATCTCTTTAGAACCTGTAGTTGAACTGAGTGTGGTGTCTGTTTATTCAATGCTTTGATATGAAGTACAGAGGAGTTGCCAGGGGTCTGAAACCCCCACTGACCCTTTCTAGGTTTGAGCCTTGCAGGAGCTCATATCATATGATGATGCTGTGTTGGTGAGAGGACCTCTCATATGTGCCATTTGTACCTAAAATTGCTTAGCACAAAATCTATCTGTGTCTGTAGTATCAGGGTGGGGCTGAGTTAATGTCAGCTAACCTGATGAAAATTACTTGGCCATGAACTCCCGTATCAGCTGAAATCTCATTACCAAATTTTCCTTTTTTCTCTCACAACAAGAGCATTAATTTGCTACATTGTCCCTAAATAAGTATTTGTTTTTCTGTGTGCAGTAGGATCTCTGTTGCACCATAAACAGTTGCAAATGATAAAAATAAATCAATATTTGTTAATGTTATGATGCAGCAGCATCCCCTAGATCTGCAAAGAATGATTTATAGACTACAGCATTTCAAGCCTGACCCGTTCGGGTCTCAGAAAGCACTTAAAAAATAAATTTACCCTGGCCTCTCTCACCCCATTTCAAAAAGGGTGACACAGAAGAAGTAATTTATAAGTCACACTTTTATTAATGCTTTTAACTTTCATACACTTGGCTTTGTTGGCCTTCCAGTGGCATTAGTGCAGGCCCTGGTTGAATGGTAACCTTCGGCACTTTGAGGGGGGTTCGGTACAAATGATCAACTCATAAATAGGTGCTGGGCTCCACATTATCCTGCCATAAATTCACCAGACCTTTCAAGTCCATCAAGTAGAAGTGAGGTGAACTAGGCGTTTTGCTCTGAGTTTACAGACTAATGCAGTACTAATGAGTACCTGAGCAAAGGGGTCCCAGAACAAATGACGTCCAGCACTTTGCAGTGGGAGATGCTGCTTGTCTCAAGAAAGAGGAGAACCTTGTAATATGGTAGTCGTGGGGACCAGACTTGTCTGTTTTCAAGGGGACCAAATGGATGTTCCAAAGCTGTTGGAACTGCATTGCAGACAGGGCAGGAAAATGAGGAATTGACTTGAACTTTGCAATCTGCCTGTCAAAAATGTGATTTTAAGACTCGTTGTTAGGGTGTCTATAGCATGAAAAGGAGAATACACAGAGAAATTCCCCGAAAGATGATAATAGCCACCTATTTACTTGAAGTCTTTAAAAAGGAGTCTGTTGAGGTTTGCAGGATTAGTGATGACAGGATATTGACCTGTCAGAGCAACTTTGAGAAGCAGCAAAATGCTGCTTTTCTCTCTCTCCGGAATACTATGGATGAGTCAATGTATTACATTGATTAGAAGGGAAGGGGGTGGTGGGGAGTCATTGAAATCACTGGCCCTGTTCTTTAGAGCTACTTTGGACTTGATTCTTAGCGTGAAACTTTAGACGTGCTTTTAACTGTCAGCTCAAGAGATCGTATGCATCAGTGCATGTAGCTGCATGCAAAGTGGTCAGCTGTGTGGATACCTGGGGAGGAAGCTTTGGAGGAGCCTGTATTACTCCTCCTCTTCCCTCTTCCTCAGCCCCAATGGTCACAGGTCATGTTGTTCGATCTTTCATACTGTCTCCCTTACTTGTACCTTTGTGTCCAGTCCCAGCAGTTTCTGGGCTGCTGCAGGCCTTCAATGTCTCATGCTGGGAATCACAAACCATCCAAAAAACCAGTACCTGATTGGGTTTTTTAAATCTTCAAGTTTGCTTTGTCAACTCTTTTCTCAGAAACCCTCAGTATTGGCCAGCTGTCTGCAGATTCAAGTCTAGTCTTCTTAGTCTAGGTGACCATGATTCTCTGGCTTGTGCCCAATCTCAACCCACTTCATTTTCCATACTCCAAACTGCCCATTCAGGTCCTCAGTGCCCAGTCCCAAATCCACTCAAGTGTTCAATCCCTTCTCCCTGTTTGTAGAGCCCTCTTTCCTATTCAGTCCCTATGCATCCCTCGAGACTCAGCTCTCTCTCTTTTTTTTTTTCAAAAAAATCCCCTTGTGAAGCCTTTTTTGGTTCAAATATCAGCAATTTTTTTCTGTACAAGGCCAGATAGTAAATATTTTTAGCTTTGTGGGCCGTACAGTCTCTGTTGCAGCTTCTGAACTCTGCCATTGTAGAGTGAAAGCAGCCACAGACTGTACATAAATGAATGAGTAGCTGTGTTCCAATAGAACTTTATTGACAAAGATAGGTGGTTGTCTGAACTCGGCCTGTGGGCCCAGTTTGCTGGGTCCTGACTTAGATGCAAGGTGAACTCACCTTCTAATAAACACACTTGGCAAATGTAACCCTTTATTATATACTTCCTTTTAATATCTTATCCATTTAGATTATGTTAGATTATTCAGTGTTCCATGACTATCGTTTCCATAATTAAATTTTAAATATCTCCTATGCAAGTAAGTATTAGCCAGATACTTCAGTGTAGAATAATAGAGCTGAAACAGATGATCTCGTCCCACCACTTCATATATGTATAGCTGGGTGTATATATATAAAGTATAGTTTGGGTTTTTTGTGCTAACTCATTGTCAAGATTCAGATTCTGGGTCTCCCCTGTCCAACCCATTCCCTATTATTTTATTTTTATAGATGAAGACATAGACATTGAGCCCACAAAAGGGTAGGATCACACACTTTATTTACTTGAAAAGTAGTAGCTTTTCCTGAGTCACCTGATGTGTGTCAACTTTATCATGGTGCCTTGGAAGAATTGCCACAGCCTTTATGAGATTGGTTTCACTGGGGATTAGGAAATGATTAACAGTGGATGAGATTTGTGTCCTTATACATTCTTTCAGATGAATTCTGCACAATTGACACAATGTGGGATGTGGTTAGAGAGAATTAGGTGAAAGATTTTCTATATTGCTGGGATGTTTGTTTGATGGGCACTTCTGAGGGTTTCACAGGGGCCATCTCCTGCATGGGGTTTCTGTTACTAAGTTCAGGTTTACACTAAGGTTGGGTTTGCCTACAGAAGTCACCAACCCTGGTGAAAAGCATTCTTGTGTACTTAGATTAGAAGGAACATCTACTCTTTTTGGAAGTGAGAGGAGAAGTGTGATCTTTGGAAAGATACAACTTGGTGGTTTGCTTCACTACAGAAATGAGGAAGTCAAACTGGATGGGGTAGTCTCGGTGATAATTGCACACCCTATTATGGTTAGTATTCTTCTCGTTATTCTAATACTCATTGTGTGCCTACGATGGGCCAGGCACTGGGCTAAGTGCTTTGCATGTTTTTACATTTGCATGTGATGCGCTACCTGGCATTCTCCAATCATGTTAGAGAAATGTTCCCTAAAATCAGTGATTTTCACCCTACTTTTAAGTATGGTGATTCAAAAAAAAAAAAAAAAACTCTTCAGAGATATTGAAGCAAGCTGAATTGATTGCAACATGATAAATACTAATGTTTCAGTATATGTGAGACGTGATCTGTATTTTAAAGTAACTGTGAATTGTGAACATCAAAAGAAAAGACAGTGTTAGGTTTCTTTGAAAAAAACCTAGTATATATTTTAAAATTTGCAGAAAAAGGTATCCTTATCATAAGTCCATCAGCTGAGCAGCTTTTTCGTTAAATCACAAAGACCCCAAGGTTACTTCATATACATCTAGAATGATCACAGCCATCTAAATGACCTAATTGGCTATAAGCCAAGCTAGAAGTGTTATTTGTTTTTGTTTTAATTTTTCCAAATAATTGCTTTGCGCTTGGTTCTGGTATGACAGATTTATAGTAAGAAAGAGAGTCTGTCTGGCTGCTATTGTTTCTCCATATGGCAGTTGACAATGCAGGGAGGGAGGTAGTTCCTTATCATCACTTTGCCTGATTTCATTTAATATAGAAACTAATGAAAAAAAATTGAGGATACAGATTTCATTCAGTATTCCTATCACTCTGCTCTGTCAGCAATTATATATATTTTTAATTGCAGATGTTACTTGCAAAGAGGAATAACTGGGCCAACAGGCTCCAACATGATGATTAGAGAAGGCAAAATCACTTACAACTGAAGAGTGATACCCAATAATGGAAGATTGAAAGAAATGAATCGCTACAATGAGTTAAATTAAATTCAGTCCAACTAATAGTAGATTAAGCAAACATTACAAATTAAAACCAAAGCTCCAGACAAACAAGGGAACAAAATCTTGCCTGGAGCTGAGCTGCCGAGGGACTCAGCTGATAGCCATGATCTGTGCCTTCGTTCCAGGAAGGAGTCCTTGACTATCGAGGACTTATTGGGTCTGGGATGAAGAAAGAGGAAGGAGGTCATGCTAATAACTAATAACATCTAAGTTATGCTAATAACATCGGCACAGCAAGCAAGGCAGACTTCTGGTTCAGTGCAAGAGCTATGGCTATCTCACCACCACCAGGGGTTGGGCTTGGGAGGAGAGTCTGCCTTGAAGAACTTGCAGTTGGTAACAGTCCTGAAATGAGTGGGAAAAAGTCTCTAGGTTTAGCAAGGGAAGGGAGGTTTAATGCCCATTGGTTTTTTGACTGCATGATTGGCTTTTTTCCTTTTTTCTTTTAGTTTTCTTGAAATGTGCATACAGAAATGTACAACAATAATAAGTGTGCAGCTCAATTGATTTTCACCTACACAACCAACTCCAAGATCAAGAAAGCGAATATTCCCAGAATCCAGAAGTTCCCCACTCCTGGTCACTATCCCCCAAGGGAAACTGCCTTGCTGCTCTGCCATTGCAATCCATCCTGTTGAGAGTCCTGGCTCACTTATCCGGGCATCTCACCTCCCATCAAAACATTAACTTATAACTGGAAAAATACAGAGATGATGGAGTTAGAGAGAAAGTGGGAGAGAAGAGAGAGGCAGAAAGAGAGATTGGTTTGCTCTGGGAAAGGTGTTACATATGCCTGATTTGGTAGCTTGATATTTGTAGAGCCAGAAGGAAAGACTGGATAAATCCTTGTGTTTAGTTTGTCAACTCTATTTAAAGTGGATTCATTGGCGGCCCAAAGCTGAGCATTCACAGTAGGACTAATATCTACCACTTAGCACAGATAATGCCTTACAGACATTAGCTAATTATTTCATGTGGCACCCTAGCGAGAAGTAGGTATTATCATATCTGCTTTATAAATTGAGTTAATAGGCATAAAGAGATTAAGGTTGCTCTCATATTGAGAGTTTGCCCAGAGTGTTACTACCTTATCTGCCACCTTTGTGCCCAGTAGATCTTTAGGCTCTCTGGCAGTCTTCATGTGTTAATCTGTTCATTCATTTATTCATTCATCAAACACCTATTGAGCTGTTTTTCTGGTACTGTGCTAGGCTGCATGGAGGATACTAAAATGAACAAGGCATAGTCTATACTGAAAAAAATGATCATTCTTATAGGGGTTAAACCTTAAATCCCATAAGAGGGTAATGCAGATGTGTGGCCTGGCAGGGATGATGCAGTAGGGAGGGGTGAGGACTATGGCAAACTGGAGGTGTCTGCTCCATCTGTTTATTATGACCTGATAACTACCCAAATAAACGTGTCTATGATCAAGATTCATTGAAGGCAGCCAGTTTGCAAGGCCTTCTAGAGGAGGAAGAACATAACTGTCTATGGTGTGGTGTGGTGAATACTATAAAAGAAGTACAAACAGGATAATAGGAGCACGGAAAGGAACGCTATTCATCATGTCAGGAGCACAGAGGAGGGGTGTCAGGAGAAGACAGAAGAGCACCCAAAGGGGAGGTGAGTGGGCTTTAAAGACATTTACAACCATAGGATCTCAGAGTCTGACAGCAAGTGAAGACCCAGCCTATGCTCGGAACCCTCCAGGGATGGGGAATTCAGTACATGCAGAACTTTCCCCTTTGGAGGTCTCTGCCCTCATTGGTGGATGAGTGAGCAGCAGCGTGCTGGGTGAAGACCAGCATAGGCTTTGAAATCAGCTTATCTTGGTGTGAATCCCAGACTCTACCACTTATTAGCCATATGATCTTGGGGTAGGTTATTTAATCTCTCTGTGCCTCAGTTTCCTCACTTGTAAATGGTGATAACAAGAGCATTGTTGCAAGGATGGAATGCGGATGAAATGCTCAGCACATGGGAAGGGGCCTAAGGTCAACTCTGATGCTTCCATTGGTGTTAGCCACTAACTATGGCTTTGATGTGCTCTGGGAAATTTAGGCTGAACATTTCACCTTTAGATCACACAGAGGGAAGAGACTAGTGGAGTCTTGCATGTGGTAGACTGAGATGTCTCACACTGAGGGCTCCAGTTCAGGAGAAAGGAGAGAGCTGGATGTGGTCTCTAAAAGAACTAAGTCAAAAGTGCATTCTAGTTTTCATCATATTGAAGGGATAAAGATATTAATTAAATGTCATCGGAGGGTAGGAGTTCTGGTACTTTCACATTATAATGGAGATTTTAGGTGACTATGCACAAATCTTTATATCACAATTTTTTTCCATACGGTATATTTGTATTTTTAAGGTTCCTTAGTGTGCACAGTGATTGTCTCAGTTCTCCTGCATAGTTCATGTTATCCTTTTATTTTGGGGTCGAGGTATGAAGCCCAGAGAGAGAAACCATTTAGGATTATAGGATCATAGAATTTGGAGTCTTTGAAAGACCACAGAGATCGTCTAGTTAACTAACTTCCTTTATAGCTTAAGACAGTGAAGCTCAGAATAGCGAGTGATTTATTCAAGACCATGTAGCTAGTTAGTAATGGGGTCTAGACTCGAATCCACTTCTAAAACTTCCCTGATAGTTTATATTCAAGCTCTTCCCTTTGTTAGTTGAGTGACCTTGGCTAAATCTTTTAATCTCTTTGAGCTTCCATTTTTTCTTTTGTGACAGGAATAATAATAATAAATACCATAAATCATAGGGTTGCATTAAGGCTCAAATAGGATAACGAATGTGAAAGTACTTTGTAAACTCTTTATAAAATGCTATAAAAACTTTAGGTATTGTTATCTGAAGTAATTCAGCAAGATAGTGGAAAGTTGACAAATACAACTCAATTAAAAGAGATCATGGGATTTAGACCCTTGGAGGTTGTCCAGGTTAATAACCAAGTAATTGAAGACTTTGTTAAATATCCTATTAAAGAATCTTTTATAACATGAATTTGTAAACTTTCTATGCACACAGAAAAATTTTGATCATCCCTGAAAGAGAATGTTCCATTAGGGGCCCAAATATTCCCAAGACCAATCCACAATCCAATTTCTTGAAAATGACAAGCGACTATTGGGTTGAGCTGTATGGTTTCCTTTTTGCAGGGCTGGGTTTGAGTCATAGGATTTAACTTTCTTTTCAGGGTTAACAAGCTAAATGGGGGAGGGGAGTCTGCAGCAAGGTATAGGGAAATCTGAAAAATAAATACAAAATACAAGGCCTCATATCTAAGAAGCAATAGCCAGGACATACTAAGGCCAAAGTGCACATAACCAACTTCTTCTTTCTAGATTTGCTTTTCATTTAATTGAAAAGGATGAGGAGTCAGACATTGCAATATGTGGGTTGCAAGAAAATGATTTTATTCTCTTGAACTGCTACTAAGCAAAACAACAAAAAGTCAAAATAGATAGGAGAGAGAACTGGGCAGAGCTGACATGTTTACCAGACTTAGTAGGATGTGGATGGTCTAATGATTTCTGCAAACCTTAGGCAAGGTTAGATTAGGTAATGGAGCTAATTTTTTTTAATGACCAGAGCCCAAAGAGAAACTGACTTTAAAATCTCCTGCGCTGCTCCTGTGCATGTTCAACAGCCAGATCTAGAGGCTGCTGAAGGTAAATCATATGATAGAGATGAAACTGCATTCATACTCTCCCTGCCTCTTTAAGATCCTGTATTCCACTGCCTCCCCCAGTAAATGCACTTCCACTGTTAATAATTTAAATGATGGAGTAGGCTCAGTGAGAAGCAGCCCTGTGAAACAGGGCTGCGAGGAGCAGGGTTCATAAATCCATGACAGCTCAAGGCTGGGTTTTGGAGCATCTGTGTGGGTGACGGCCCTGCTCTGGCCCAGGCGAGGGGACATGGGCTTCCTTGAATGAAGTCGCAGGCCAGGCCACCTTTTCCCCACCGAGGAAGGGGCAGGCTTCCACGCAGTGGCCCCCTCCTTGGGTCAGGTGCATTTTCATCACTATTTAGGGAACAGCCGCATCACCGTCCGCTGCATCTGCCCCGTGCAGCTGACCTGCATTACAGCTTTGATGATGCTTGTCACTGAAAAGAGGTTTCAGCCTCAGGAACAGCCTGAAAGAGGCCTTTTCATACCTCCTGGGAACTGTACCTGCACCTTGGGATCGTGGCGGGGTCACCTCCACTCTGGCAGCAGAAGAGAGCAGGAACCTGTCATTCAGCACCTCCTCCCATCTTTTCACCAATTGCAGGCCTTTTAGGAAATACCTGCACATCCTGCATACAGCACATGCAGTACAAAAACCAAAACAAACCCAAGTCAAAAAACATGTATGATAGAACACAATCCATCCAGCACTGTGTCATTAATCAACTGTTTTTTTTTTTTTTTTGTCCTTTTTGAGAGCGGCCACACCGTGGTCAGCCAGTGAGCGCTGTGAGCGCACCGGTCATCCCTATATAGGATCTGAACCCGCGGCGGGAGCGCTGCTGCATTCCCAGCGCCGCTCTCTCCTGAGTGCGCCGCGGGCTCGGCCCTAATCAACTGTTACACATTCTGCTCTTTAAGCAATAGTTGCTGTGACTCTAACTTCTGGCTATCCTCAGGACTGGCTCCCTTCTGCATCAGGGTCTATCCTAAGGTTGCTTAGAATGCTGGATTATTGCCCTTATAGGTTATATGCTCTGAAAACTATACAGTCCCTTCTAGCTCTTAATTCTTCTTTCTCTTCTAAGCAGTTTCTCTGGCTCTCTGGAGACTTTCCCTCCCCTCTAAACTAAAATGCTTAAATGGTTGCACGTCACATAACTGAGGGTGTCTGCTTTGAGATCTTAAATCTTTCCCCAGGCTCCTCCGATCAGGTAAGCTACCTTCAGGTTCATTCAGTTCAACTCCATTCACCTGACATTCATGGAATGTTTGCTAGTTGAAAAGCACTAGGCTAGACGCTGAACTCTGTGTGTGTTTCTTGCTCTATGTCCATTCATCTATGGTCTATTTACCTGGAACGTAGAACATAAGGAGTCCTCACTTACAGAGAACCTTATCGACTGGCTTCTTAATATGTCCAGCTCTTCTTTCTGAATGCTCTTGGGCTGAAAAAAAGAAGAAAGAAAGGGAAAAAGGAAAGGAGGGTGGGAGAGAGGGAGAAATCAGTCAAAAGGTACTGGTGGTCAGATGGGTGTGACGCATTTGGGCAGGACAGGGATGTATGACAATGGAAGATTATGTATGTTCTTTACTCAGCTTTTGAGGCAACTTCCATTGAAATATAATGGAACCCGCATTTCAAATGCTGGTGGTCTTGCTGCCTCACTAGGAGATGGCCCAGCTGGATGTGGCTACTTCTTTTTCTGAATTCAGTACTTATTTGTACCTATTAAAACATTTTGGTGATAGCTATTTTTAGTTATAGCCATTTTGCTCGTGTTGAATCAGCTCGTAGACCAGAAGCTCAGTGACATTTCTGTCATCCTTCTCGCCCCATTGCATGGTGGGTGGACTTGGATGGAATGTAGCCATTCACTGGGGGTAGACCCAGATCTGCTGACACGATGATGGATTCCTTCTAGTCCGGGGCCAGTAAATCCCCAGCAAAGGGTCAGGGCAGTGAGAATGCTGGAGAGGGCTTAGGAAGGCAGACTGGGAGTGCTAGCTCCCCTTGGTCTCATTTTCCAAAAGCATGAAGGTCGTTAAGATGATGATTAAAAAAAGGGGAAGGCTCTGACCCCTTAGCACAGGATGTCATAGTGGGGCTTGTTTTAGGTACTTAACCCCTCATCAACCAATATTGTTGACTGAGAACTAGCCCCCATTCCCACCCCACCCCTAAGCTTGCCCTTCTTATGAAACCTGACTATGCATCTGTCCAAGGACCAACCCACTTTTCCCTATATTGTCCCCAGAGCTTCCACCGTGTTCATGGGAACTAAAGCCATGCCTCAAACCCCTGAGGATCTTGCCCTGGCTCTGTCTCTAATCTTTGTTTCTCTCACTATGCTGAGGTCGCATAGCAAACCTGCTGAGCATGTTCCAGTCTCAGGGCCTTTGTACGTGCTGTTCTCTCCACCTCGAACATTCTACTCCAAATGTATACATGGCTGATTTGCTCCCTCTTTTTGTTCAAGTCTCTGATCAAATGTCACCTTCTCAGAGAGGGCTTCTCTGACCGCCCAAGCTAAAGAAGTACCCCTGTCACCCCTGCCTCCTTTCTCTGCTATACTTTTCTTCACTAGCCACAGGGCATTGTATTACACATGCATCTGCTTGTGGTCTGCTCCCACTAGTATAGAAGCGCATAACGACTGGGTCTGGGACCATTTCATCCATTGCTAGAGCCAGTGCCCTGCACATTGTAGGTGCTCAATACTTTTGTTGCATAAATGAATGAATGATGAGTGGTTTTCAATCGACCATTCATTCATCCATTTGATGAGCAGTCATTGAGTGTCTGCAGTGTGCAAGGATGAAAACAGCACAGTGCTTGCCTTCTAGAAGGTGGCAGTCTTGATGGGGAAATAGGTATATAAACATACCCGATGTATAAACAGGTATTTATGAGAAAGTCTTGCAGGTCCAGTGATAGTGCTATGGACAGTGGTGTTTTCTCAAACAGTGTCAGAGAAGCAGCAGGTAATATGCTAACATTAAGTGTACTCATTTGCTTAGGAAATGTAGCCACAAATAATCAGATAATATATGGATTTGTGTGTGTCTGCACGTGTGTGTGTTTAGTGTTTTGGCTGTATAAGATTTTGTAGAGTTTAGAGAAGAACATAAAATGACTTTGCAGTGCTGATACAGTATGTCTGAGAGGTGAAGTATTCACTGTCTTTCAAGCCAAATGGAATAGAACCAGCTGTGTTTCTCTCAGGTGGGACCAGGCATTGTACAAGACCCACATATCTTTCAATAAGAGACTCACATTTGCCATGATGCTAGAAGCTTCTAATGGGCCTCTGAGGGTTGTAAATTATATCAAATAATTTCCAGATACTAAGCTGTTGTTTTTTAAGGGATGGAGAAGGGAAGGGTAAGGATAAAGGTTTCCTTGGACCCTGGAATTATACCTTCTTTCAGCTACATTTGATAAGTAGTTTTGAATGTTTAATGTTCATTCATTTCACAGACATTTACTGAGTATCAACTATGTGAGAGGTGTCATTTTGAACTATGGAGCCATCGCTGTAGATCCTTAGTGGTAAAGTCACTAGAACTCGGCGTAGCTTTTTTTGTTTTGTTTTTAGCATTTTTATTTTGTTGTTGTTATTGTTTTATTACACCCTAATTGTACCAAGTCAAATAATACTGAGGTATATAAGTATGCGTAAAGGAAAAGTAACTAATTTTTCACTTTTCCTCCTCATTACTACAATCCCTTGTAATTTATGATTCCAGTAATATGATGGATATCTTTCTATACCATTATCTTTGGTCACCCCCCGACACATACACACACACACACACACACACACACACACACACACACACACACACACACACACACTGTCCCTTTTATTTTACTTTACAAAACTGACATCATATTACATATATTACATATTACTCTGAGATGGGCTTTTTAAAACTTACTGATGTTTAAAAAACTTACTAAAGTTAAAACTTACTAATGTTTAGAAAATCTTTCTAGGTCTTGTTCTTTTCAGTAAGCTCAATGTTTCCTATAAATAGGCATAACTAAATGTAGCCTTCCACTTCCCTATTCATAGGGCTTTAGGTGAATCAAGATTTTTAAAATAACATTGAAGATTTAACTAAACATTCTCATACATATTTTCTTATATATTGGTGCTTTTATTTCTGTTTAATAGATCTTGATAAATGTGATTATTATGTCATATGGTAAATGAATTTTTGATCTTTTATAAGCACTGCTTGATTATCTTCACCAAACCTTGTAGCAATTTGTATTTCCTTCTGCAATGTCAGGGAGTGCTTTTGTCCTTAACATCATTCCCAGCACTGGATATCATTAATGTTTTCAAGTTTTGTCAACAGTGACAACTATGATACCTCAATAATGATACCTCATTGTTGCTTTAATTGCATTTACCTGACTATCCTTGGGGTTGGGCATCTTTCATATATTTATTGGCTATTTACATTTCTTGTTCAATGAGTTCCTGCTTACATTCCATTTGCCAGTTTTTTCAATTGAGTTGTCTTTTTTCTCATTGATTTGAAGGAGCTCTTTGTGTGTTAGAAATAGTAATGCATTGTTGATAACTTATTATAAGAATACAAGATATATAATCCTACATATCTGTGTATTTTTGTAATTTCCATCTTTTTTTGGTCTTGCTAGAAAACACCCACCTTGCTAGAAAACACCCACCTTGGATAGGGTGCCCATCAAAATATGAGCTTGATAAGCCAGAGTCTTTGGGGCAGAACAATGTCCATTTGTGGTGCTTTGTGGTTACAATGCAGCATCTGTGGTGTACCTAAGACAGAGATGCCACCTGTATTAATCTCTGCCTTCCCACTCTTTCCCCTGATTTTAGTGTCGATTCACCTGCTAGCCACAGACCCTGTGTCCTATCATCAATCTCTGAGAGGCTTTTGCTAGAAAATGTTTGGGATTCTGTCAACCACAAAGGGGGACTATTGAAAACTGTGGTCATCAGAAGACAATTCAGCATTTCCTAAAATCTCAGGACCATTTCTCACACTGGGAAACATCCACAGCAAAATATTGAGAATGTGGCGTGGGGCTCACTAACCCACCCCTGACCTGTGGAATCACATCTCTGATTGCTTTTGCTTTGTCTACTCCCTGACCCTCTTTCTGGAAGGGGCTGTCAGAATTGCCTAATACCGCTGACAGTTTGGTACTATCATCCTGGGAGTCAGGTGTCATAGAGAATCAATTTAATTAAAGTATGCCATGTATTTTGCATCTAACATGTATTGTTAAGGTGTAGTTTCCAAGTCGTGGTCCTTGAGAACTTCAGATCGCCAGGGTAATTGATTCATTTGTTCCTCTTGACAGGACAGTTGTACTGTCCCCCATAAATAAGGATGACTTCAGAAGGATGCATGCTTTAGGGGAGCTGTTTCTCTAATGGCAAGGAGAGATACACAGGTGCAGATCTTCATTTACATTTCCCTGTCCTTCTTGTGACTAAGGGTAGCGCTACAAGAAACCTCAGGCAAGAAAACTGAGGCAGAGAGAAGTAAAATGGACGTATTCAAGTCTTCTAGTGCATTGTTCTACACTAAGAGTCTTTGTGGATTTATGACAACCACAAACAATAGTGACCACATTTACATATGGATTCTGGCAAATAGAAACAGGGTTGAATAGACCCGTCAGATACGTATCCCCATATCAGAGGGATGCTGACCACTTCTGAAACTCTTAACATGATTCAGAGCCACCGTTTAGAGCAAGGAGATTGTCTGGATTTTTCCACCCATTTTGTAGCTGTAGAAATAGAAACACAGAGAAATGAAGTAATATACCCAGAATTAATGTAATAGTTAGTAGCAGTGTCAAAACTTGAACCTATATGCCCTGATTTTGATCTAGTCCTCTCTCTACTGCCTTTTGTTCTCTCCTGATTGATACGATTGGTTGATGACCAATTCTTTTGGGGAACAAGTCTCTGCTGGGGGACAGGATCCATTGCCGCCCTCAAATATACCCCTTTAACTTACCTCCCACCTAAAGAAGATTATATTGTCTTGTTTATGCATTCAGAAAATACATGTTGGTTGGTCAGTCCCTGTGTTAGGGGCTCAATAAATATTTGTGGAATTGTGTTGAACTGGTTTGAATTGTTAAGGGACCAGAGGTAGGGGCCTGAGTCAGTGACTAAGATTTTGTTTTACCAGTTGGGATAAAAGATGAAGCCTGATGAAAATAAACAAATCCCTTTTTAACAATTCCACTGAAAACATATGCAATATCATTGAATATAAGTACAAATAAAGGCACCTCATACAGTGTGCTCCAACTCTCTTTTATTAGAATCTAAGTGGTAACATTCATTTCCAGGCAGTGTCACTGTTGTGGGTTTTGCTCATTATTAGGAGGTTGTAGTTACTGCACTCTGAAGGGAGGAGCCCCAGGTTTATAACCACCAGGGCTGGCAAGGGGCCGAACTGAGACACATGAGCTGATCGGCCTTTTATAGAGTCAGTCTGTCAGAAATCATCATCAGAGAGCGAGGTGTCCCTTCCCTGGAACCTGCTCCTGCACAGGAGGACTGGTGCTTTTTTTTCTCTTGGCTGTAGATGGAGTATGGGCTTCCTCCCAGAAGCTGCTGTCTGATCCCTGATCGGGCACCCAGGGGCAGCTCAGAGGATGACATGGTCTCAGTCCTGTCAGACTGAGAAGCCACTTGAGAGAGCACCAGGGGCTGCAGCCTTGGAGGGGTCCCGATGCTTCATTATTTTGATTTTAACTGGCGTGAGTAGAATTTGTGGACAGGCTTCAGAACAAGGAGAAACAGAAGACGCAGCAAAAAAGCAGGTCATAAATTATAATAACAATTTAAGGGACAACAAAGGACACACTTGCACAACAGAGTCCCTAATGCATACATTCATGTGGTTTACGAAGCTGTCGTATCCTCCTGGTGCTGATTTCTGCCCTAAGTTATTATTACTGTGTGTGCATGTGTGTGTTTGATAATGAAGGGCAAAAATCAACATTGGTGCTTTTGACTCTTTAAATCAGGAGAATAAAATTCTTTTGGTCTCCCATATTCTTCACGGCTTAGCTGGAAACAGTTTCAAAACCTGGAGATGGAAGATGTCTTTGGGGTTGATCCTTCCCTATTTTCTTATCTGCTCATGAGGCTTCAAGGCAGAATGGTAGCCCAGATTGAGTCAGTTTCCTGTATCCCCTTTCTTCCTGAGAGAGAACACGGGGAATGGCTTTCTTCCCATGGGAAGCTCTGCATGGAAACTTAGCTGTCTCAGGGGAGCTGCAGAAGAAACAGCTATACAAGGGTCTGGGTACCAGCTTCCTGAGCAAGAGGAACACCCTGTGGGTGAGAACGTCACCCTGGAGGGAAGGCAAAGAAACCTGCCGCAGTGCCAGCTCTGTGTCCAGACGCTTCACAGCCATGCCCTGATTGCCTGAGGTTTGCTCTCACAACACAGGCCTACGTGGGAATAACATGTACAACATTTACACTTCTGTGATATCTTACCTTTTACAGAAGCACTTTTAGAGATATGGCTTATTCAGTCACCATCTCAGCCCTTTGAAGTGGCTAATTGATCATTGCCATTTTATAGATAAAGACACTGAAGGTCAGAGAGGTGGTAGGTCCCGTAGAGCTGCCAGATTCAGGATTCCTGTAAGAAAGGAGGAGCATTTCCATTTCACCTGGTTGCTGTCTCTGGAATAGCACAGTCTTCACCACAGAGCTAGAGACAGGGCTTGCTTTTCTACTCTACCCCAAATTCTGAATGGATGTGTCAGATTCAGGAAAAGCTTTGTAGCCATTTGGTGCTTGGGGCAGCTTCCTTTGGGGGGCATTGGACATAGGGAAAGTTTGCTGTATTTTTGGAATGTGTTTCTGATTACTTAATATTAGAAAGACCATCGAGGAGCCCAAAGAGTTTGCAATTCAGACATCAGGCAGGGTTTTAGTGTCCCCAAATCTCTAGTTAAGAAGGCTAAGTCCTCTCCCCCTCCAAATATGTCCCATGAAAACATACTGCCCTTCACAATGCTTTTGCAGGTTCCCTAAGGGCTTAGGTATCCTTGTGGTTACCTCAGGATAGCCACACTCCTGCTTCTGCTGACTCAGTTTATCCAGAAATTGTCTTGGGGTCCTTCTGCTGTCTGTCATGTAGAACACAGCTGAGGACTTCAGCCACCCCCTGGATGTCCTTCAGACAAACCGCTCACACCAGATGTGTGTGTTTGTGCACACGTGTGTGAAGACTTCACTGAAGTTTTGGGGAGACAGGAGGACATATAGATCACCATTTGGCCCCTCTTGTGACTTGAGTTCCAAGTTGAGTTTTCCATCTGTTGGGATGTCTCTCCTCCTCCTCTTCCTTTTGTGGTTTCCCACGGGGTCCTCCTCCCCCCACCCTGCCTGTTTTGAGTGCATTTCAGTTTAGCCCCTCCGTCGTTTCCTTGTGACCCAAGCTCTCAAGGCCACACCTTCAGCCAAGCATCTCATCCAGGATATCTTCCTTCAAAAGATGATTTCCTCCCTGAGAGGAAGTCTGATGCCAGCTGAGCGCATTTTTTCCATCCCATTATATAAATAAATTAGTACAACAAACAAAAGAACCCAGTCTTAAGTGCACGATTGGTCTGAAGGTTATAGTAGTGATAACTATGACATTAATACCTTATAGTTAGTTATTGAAAGTTCTCAAGGTTTTAGGAGGCATCTATACACTGTCACATATTATCCACACAGTAATTCCTATTCTCCCAATTTTCAGATGAAGAAACTGAGGGTCACACAGAGCCAGGGACAGAACACAAAGCTCCGTGACTTACCCAGCTTTCCTTCTCCACCACGTCAGTGTAGATCAGATTCTACACCAGTCCCAGCCTCTTCACTGGTTGGCTTCTGAGTTTCATTGTCACACAATGAATCAGACTTCAATATTTCAGCCACTATCTGGCCATTACAGATTTATAATTTCCACGAGTCTCCCAGGGCCTTAAACTCTGAGGAGTTGACATTTTGCTTTTGACAACAATAAACATTCAACCAGCAGCCCCTTGTGGGCCTGTGGGTCCACCGCCTTTTATCATCCTGGAGTTCCTGAAATACTGTTCCTGAAGACTGTGGCCTTACAGGAGGTCATGAGGCTGCTTCAACTGTGTGAGCTGGTTCTTTAAAATTTGGACTAGTTCTCTCTCTCCAGTGGCTGCTTCAGCTTGGCTGCAACAACTGGCTTGCAAGGGCAGGGTTTCATTTCCTTTCTGCGTAACGTTTCTTCAGCCTGGATCCGGGATAAGTTACAGCCCCAGCAAGGCAGGAGTTAAAATTGTTTATCCACAGGGTTTCATGAACATGCTGTGAGCCAGTTTTTGGTCCCCTTTGCCACCTCTTTATGTAGTTGTCCCCACTTTCTCTCCCAAGCATGCATTATCTGGACCATTATGGAACCCATCAGCAGAGGTGCCATGACCTCTGGCTGACCTTGACCTGCTGAGGCCCTGCCGTGTGCTCCAATTACTAGGATATGTGGAGGCGACCACAGCCTTCTGAGCCCCTCTTAAGCTTATAGCTCTGTCAGGTCCTCCCCTCCTTTCAATGGTATTGGGCAACTTCTAGATCCTGCCAGCATTTCTCTTCTGGTGTGACATGTGTACTCATTCTGTAATGAAAACTACAAAGCTGTGGTTGGTCTCTCTTATTGGAAAACTGTAATTTTCCACTGGCTGAGCTGTGTTTCTTGGATGATGGGCTGCAAGAAGGAACAGTGAGACTGTGACATGATTGGTTAATTTCTTTGCTACCAGTAACATTATTTTTTCATATTGTCAGGGCGTCTTGTGGACTTGATACTTCCAAGTCTTTCTGCATCTGTCTTTGAGACCTCATCTTTATTCCTACATTGACAATGGCTGTGCAAAAGGTTTAATGGTTTTGGTGATATTTTGTACTATTTTTATTAACTTTTTTTTCTGAGCATGAATAATAAAGAAAAAATGTTATGCTTTGCATTTCAGAGGCAAAAGAATACTAAATACCTGTTCCATAATACAATCATGACATTATATAGCAAGTCTTTCTACTGGGAATGATGTGCCAAGGTATTCTGTTCCCCATTTGCTGTGATTAAAGCAAGGGTTGAAGGTTAAGCCTATCTATTTGCCAAACTCAGATGTAATAGGTTAAGCCCTGTGAATTTGCTAGTTTTGTAAATCAGAAGAATTTAAATATTGGCAACTTCTCAGGGTCCAAACTATACCAACAGCTCAGGAGAAAACCTGCTAGGACATTGGAGAGGTCATCCAGTCCATCCCCCTGTGTCTGGGTAGGATGGCGTGTCAGTCATGCTCAGAAGAACCTCTTAACTCACACTATTTAACATTTGTAGTCAAAGAATGAAATCCCTTATGCAGTTCTGAGTTAGTTGAGAGATCAGTATCAAAGCAGAGAACAGGTTATTCTCAGCAGAAGTGGCCTCGATCTCTGCTCTTTAAGATTTTACAGGACACCTCGCACATCATGCCAGTCATGGTAGGCACGATCAGGGTTTTAATAATGTGGAAGATTCTCTATTCACGTCACCTCTCACCAACCAAGCCTGCGTTTCCATGCTCATCCCAAACCAGAGAAGATTGACTCTGGCTTGCACCTTGCTTGAGATTGTGTCTCAGATTTAGCCCTGCACATGGCAATATAAGTCCAACAGCCTGCCTTAGCTGTGTTAGCAGGTGAGTCCTCTAAATGAAGAGAATGAATCTGCTCTCTTTAAGCAATGGGTTTTCAAGACAAAGCAAAGTCATGGGAATAGTCTTTGGACTCTGGATAGAGTTTTCTTCGTTGTGTCAAAGCCAGATGCTCAGGGTATCTGACTTTCCTCCTAGACTCCTCGCTATAGTCAGAGACCTCTCCCCACTCCTGCTGTCCCATGGCTAGCAGCTCATGACACCCAGAGGATTCAGCTCGGAGTATGTGTGCCTTTGAGCCAGTACCTGTTCTAAGTATTGAGCTTGCTTTTCAAGAGCTTACTATTCTTTTGCCATTAAAAATGTAGACATTCAGTCTTGGGTGTGTTTATGAAGAGCACAGGAAGGCAGGATTTTTAGATACTGGATTTTTTTTTTTATGATGAAGAGCACAGAGTCACCCTCCCTCACTTGTGTGGAAATTGAATTCAGATAACTTTTGTACACTATGACATTATTCCAACTTGGAAAGCACAAAGTTTAGATGTGGGATATATGATTACAGACATTTCTATGTAATATGTAAACTCTTTAAATAAGATAAAAGCATCCTTCTCAGACTTCCATCTGATGCAAAAAAGGCATGGAATAATTGGCTAAATAAATAAAAATATGAGAAGCTGGTGAGTCAGAAGGCCTAGGTTCAGGTCATGTATCAGCCACTTGTCTGTGTATGACTTTGGACAGGCCTCTTTTTCAGGGCTTCAGTTGCCTCATCTGCAAAGTGTGGTCCCTACGCCCCACCCCTAGCCCCCAGGATTGTCTCATGGTCATGAAATACAATAGTGGAAACAAGAATGCTTTGAATAAAGGATTATACTACCTAGAGGTGTTGGGTGTCTTTTACTTTCTAGGTCTGATTCTTATTAGGCATCTTCTTAGATAGATGTCTTTGCAGGATTGGACAAACCCAGATTTCTGGGGTCTGTTGAAATCTGTAACCTACTTGAATCACTTTCTTGTGGCCTTTAACCTAAAAAGATTACATTTTGTGGGGGAGGTGGGTGAGCAGCAGAGGACCAGCCTGCTGTCAGAGGACAAAATCAAATTTTTTTATGTGATGTTGCTGCATTAAAAGGGTCCATCTTGTGTCATGTAACATGTGAATAATGGCTCTAGCATGTGATGTCAAAATTTTCCCCACACCTCATAAATAAATCCAGCCACACCCCTCCCCCAACCACCACCCAAAGGCTATCCATTTTTGAACCTCAGCTTGCGTCCCAAATTAAGAATGTGTTCAGAGTCAAGGTTAAAGGTACGGCATCCCCTTTCAAAAGGCACATGTCAGTGTCTCTGCTGAGAATGATAAATAACATCTGAAACAGGCTATCAGTTGTCAAGACGAAGCCTCCTCTTCCTCCTCCTCCTTTTCTTTTTTAACCTAACTTGGTTGAAGGTCTGATCTTTTGGAAAAATAGATGCTGTATTAGGCCAAGACTTGATGAAATTTTCTTTAAAGAAAACCACTTGAGTGAGATCCCTAGGGGGAAAAATATCACACAGTCAAATAGTCCAGTGGTCCTCAAGAGCAAAGAAGCCAGATACAGCACAGCTGCAATTAGTATTAGCAGCATAGCCGAGCAAAGTGCTTTTTATTACCAGGAGCGTACTTTCATTTGAGACATGTCTGCTTGCGTGGAGATACCAGGCACAGAGGCTGACGTTGGTCAGAAAACCTAAAATGTTGATGTTGTTTGCCATGGAGATGCTGCCTTTTCATTATCTAATGTGACCAACACAGGTGGCTTTCAGAAATAAGAATCCACACCATCTTGGGTATCCTTCCTTTTCTTTGAATCTTAGAGATTGGTCAGTGATAAATGTACAGGGAGATTTTTCTACAAAATCCAGCTTTGTTGGAAGCTCTTGTGCTGAAGCAGAGCTGCCTCATTATTCCCCCCGAAGGACAGACTGCTTTGTGTTTTTCCATTTTATAGAGGAAATAGGTGGTGCGGGGGCCTGAGAACCAGGACGAAGAACGGGAGGGGTATTTGGCTTCATCTTCATATAAGCTCGAGTCCCTCTGTCTGCTGTCTCTGTCCCTCCCTTCTCTCCCCACCTCACAAACAAAGGCAGCGTCTTGCTCAGAGAGTGCCGCCTGTGTCAGAAGCGAACGTTCTGGGAATGTGCGCGGTGACCTGCTCTGTGTAACAAACGTCAACCCCAAACCGTACAGAAGTTGCTACATCTGTTTTGGCTTTGTTCGCGGCACAGAGGGGAGGGGGTGCACTCTATGGTCAAGGGCCAAACTACATGTCATATTTCATTACCTTCATTAGCTACTACAGAAGGCTGCATTCAGAGAAAGGGTTTGTGTTAACCCTTGAGCTGCCAGCTTTTCCAACAACCGTTCTCACCTTCACCCACGGCTTGCCATTCTCCCTTCGTTCATGCTGTGGGCTCTGATTTAACTAAACTGTAAATCAGCCCTTAGGTCCATGATTTCACCCTTTTAACTTAAAGGAGGCAAGCTACTGTTTTATCCGGGGTAGCTACTTACAGGACGGCTGAACATCTGGAACCTATTAGGACAAATGCTAGTGTAAACCCAATAGGGAAAGCGTATTTAGAATTAATAAAACTTTCCTCTCATTTTGTCCGCAGTTGTCTTTTTCCTTTCCACCTCCCATTATTTCTGTGATTTAGTATTGCCAACTCCTTTTCCTGGTTGCTGTAGTAGATAAGATCATGTTTACTGCTGCCCAGATATTTTCGTGGAACTTTCCTGGGCGTGCTCTATTGTGATGTCATTGGACTCACATGGTCACCAGCCCTGCAAATAAGAGCCCGTTTTCCCATATTCATGTTGCATTTCTTTAAGGCATACTTTACAACGGCTGGATAAAAGTGGGTGAATATACAAAGTAGATCTTTATACTGTACGGCTATAAAAACGGTCAGTTTTCAGGCAGCATATTGAATACATCATGATTCTATTCAAAATCATCTGTGGGCAGCACGTGGTGTTATTTAATATTATGAAGAATGACCGATTGGCCAGCATAGGTCAGAACACACCTGGATGGTGGAATTAGGAGTCTGGAATTTTGATTCTTTATCCCGGCTCTGCCATTGATTTATCGCCTGGCATTAGACAAAGCTCTTGCCCTTTAATTCTCCCACCTGTAAACTACGGATGATTATATCATCACAGCAGTTCTATGAGCTCGAATGACTTCATTTTAAGATACTCTGAAAGGCCCTAAGAAGACAATACTTTAGAATCCTATGTCATTTTGAGTACTACATCACTCATTTATTTTCATTAATATGTATTTGAAAGATCTAAACCAGTGGTTCCCAAGTGCAGTCCCCAGACCAGCAATATCAGTATTACCCAGGAACTTGTTAGAAATGCAAAATCTAAGCCCAAATCAGACCTGCTCAATCGGAATCTCTGGTGGTGGGGTTACTCGGATACATGCTAAAGTTTGAGAACCACTGATCATCCATATGGCTTCAAGTCCTGGAGTTAAACCCACAAAACTCTGTCCATCAAAGCAGATGCTGACGTGGAAGTGCAGGTCAGCAAGGAATACACTGAAGCTGGTTACCAGACGAGCTGCCCTATTCCTGTGCAGAGCACGGGGCTGCTCCACTTCTGATGCAATGCCATGCAAAATTGGCTTTCTGGTTTTCGAATGAGTTTGACAATTTCTGCTGAGCGTTATTGGCACACAAAACTCAATAGCCAAGTTTTTAGGTCAGTGTCTATCTAATGACATCTTGGATACAATTTAACATGCCAGGAAAATAAACTTATGATGAAGATTGACAACCACCACTGCCAGAATGAGGCTATCGAGCTCACATTTGGGACTCAAGTGTATTCAGGGGCAGAATGATGCCACGTAAGGCATCTAGAACATCTCTAGAGTTGGACACTAAAATGAAGGTAATTACTTTGCAGATTATACCCTTTGAGGTGGAAGAATGGAAGGATGGCAGAAGGTAATGCTTAAGGTTAGAACTGACCTTTCTTATCTTCTTTTGGTATTTCAGGTCTCCATAAGATGCAGGACACATTCTAAATTTGATAGAAGGGTCGACAGTTCTGACAATTTTTTGTTCCCGTGTTTAACCTCAGAACAGTCAACCCAATTCTCCCTCCTCTAAATTTGTCCCTAAGTTTCGGCCGACAATGAGACCTTTTGCATGGCAAGTTTCAGCCTGGAGCAAATTTTTATGGCTGAATTATAAGCCTTGAAAATAGGGGTTTATAATGGAAATGCTGACACAACCTTAACTCTAGCGGCGAGAGCGCAATGCGATAATAAATGAGGCAGAACAGCAAAGTACTGCTTTTAATTTATCATTTAGTAGGAGAAAAAGGCCTTGTTTACTTCTTCTTTTTTATCTCCTCTGCTTCCAAGACTCACAACCATTATTTTGAAATGTATTTTATAATAAAACCTCAGTGGTTATGTAGCCTGGGGCTTAAGTGTCCATTTTGGAAAAGGGAGGGAGAGAAAGAGAGAAAGAAAGAGGTTTTTGAAGCCCAAGAAGCATATTCTGTTGACTGATTATGTTTTGACTGCGCATTGCGGCTTGGCAGTGTATTTATTACGGAACAGATCCGCTCCTCTGCAGTGATCCAAGAACGCTCTGTACAGAGGACCCTATTTTGACATGTCTGTAATAGTAGCAGTAAAAATAATAATAATATTTGAAATGCCTTCTAGCGCTTTTTATTCCAGACGTCAATGTGTCTTGAGCACACAAATTACAGCCTTTGAAATCAATAATGTCATAAAGTTTAGTATCTTTCCCCATTCCCCACATTCCCATTTTGTGGACAGAGAAACTGAGGTGCTTCGTTGCTGCTGTGATTTCTGTAAATTCAATTTGGTCCTTGCCAGGTCTCTGTGTGCTGAGCACTGGGCTGGGGGTGCTAAAGAGCTTGGCCCCTGCTCAGCAGGAACTTACAACCTAGTGGCTAATGGGCAAAGCAAACATAAAACAAGCAAAAGTAATGGTGTAAAACATGGTGATGGCAGAAGCCTGTTGTAAAGTAGCCTCACAACATGGGCATTTACCTACCCCTACCCCTGACTCCATCATTCCCATGGCTTCTGAGGGGCCCAAGGATACAAAATCTCTTGTACACACCTGTGCTGGGTATTTCACACTCTCCACTGTTCTCTCTGCACTAGGGGGCTGGCCTTTCTGTTCTGCATCGCCTCCTTTCTTTGCAATGCAGCTTCTACTTTGGTTTTGTCCAACCGGAGGGCTCAGTAGAAGAATGGAAGGCGGGAAGAGAGTGATGTTATCTTTACTCTGGCTGCCTCCCTACCAGGCTCAAAATTAGTTGTGTTTCTCTCCTGCAGACCATAGCTCCTGTCTGCAGCCTTCATCTATAGCTACTGCTCTTGCTTGGTTGACGACCCCTCCCTCCCTCTGCACCTTCAGGCCTAGGGGTAGCAACAGACTCCCATGCTGTTGCTAGCCCCTGGGTGCTTCACTGCCCCTTCTGGGTTTCCTAAAACCCAGCTCACACTTCTGCAAATAGACCCTTCATTAAAATCTCCTAGGTTACTTTATTTGAATGTGTAAATTGCTTCCTGCTAGGACCTGGCCGATACACGACCTAGACAGCGTGTGCATGCACACAAGCACGCACACTCACTCACACACTTGAAGAAAACAGTGACAGTGTTTAGGCAGAAAATTTACAGAGTAGATCTATGTGATGTTGGGATTTGTGGTGAGTACATTATGAAGTCACTTCTGATGATTCCTAGGCCAGATAATACATCCATCATTCAAGGCAGCAAGCCCCTGAAATTACATCAGATTTACAACATAATAAACTTTCATTAAAATGAAGCTACATGAAAATTATTCCCTTTCATTCCTGGACTAAACAAATGCTGCTTGAATACCTAATGAACCCAGGTCTCATCCAAATTGTTAATGCTGGCATGCAGATGTTAGACAGGAGGAAACCGGGCGCCACAGAACATGCCAGTCCGTGGAACACCCTCCGTAGCGGAACAGTACTTATATTGTTGCCATCAATTTTCTTCAGTCATCCAAAATGGGGCACAGGAGGCCACTGCTGAGGTTGATCTGTGCTGCACCCACCGTCCAGGTTCCTGAGTGCATTTTAATCATAGCATGTCTTGTGCTTTATTGAAGGGTTTACAGTGTTCAGTTGCTTTTCCCTCTGATATTGCACTGGATAAATCAGTGGTGATCATTTGTTAGCGTTCCGGAGAGGAAATACCCCAACGATAGGAGGGAAATGTTTTGCCAAAAAGCGTCTCCTAAGAAGATGTAATTCAGAAACATGGCAGCTTGAACACATGAGTTTATCTCTACTCTCTCTCAAAGTCTTACTAAGATGACAGTTAAAGTATAAAAAAACATAAGATTGTAAGGACAAGAAGTATAGAAAAGGAAGTGATGGCAGATAAGAAATGTCAACAAAATTTTGGGAGCTAGAAAACAACTGGACTGATGGTTACTGATTTAGCGGATGATTGAAGGGTGGAACTACATGCCTGAAAGAGGCACCGTCAGAAATTGAGTGAGTGTGAGGGGATGGAACATGAAAAACTCGGCTGTTAGAGGCACTGGCCTGCCTCTGTGGGTAGGAGTCTGAGTAGGGTTGGGAACAGGACAGCTGTTTGGAAGTTGCATAAAAGATAGTTGATCCTCTAGACTCTCCCACCCTGTCCTTCCAAGTGAAGATCTCTCTCCCCAACTTCATCAGAAGGCTGGAGATCTTGGGGGAGCTAAGCAGGCTCTGATGTGGGTGTCACAGCTGAGTGAGAGGTGCTGTTTCATGCATTTGGGGATTAAATGAAGTCTGCATACTGAATGGTAAGACCTCCTTGCCCCCTCCTGCCACTTGGTTGGGAAAACATTTCTGGCCAGCCTTATCACCTGCAGGCCTGTGACTAGAGGATTCCTTTCTGAGGAAATTGACCAGCCCATGAGAAAAGATGTATAGATATTGTCAGCTGGGATCCCAAAGAAACAACCAGATCCCTTCTGGAACACAGAGACCACCATTACACAGAGCTTCCAACATTTCATCTTCCATGAACAATGTTCCTCCAGACATTTGAGGAAATCTTTACCATAATGACAGGAAAAAATAAAGAGAAAAATGAACTGAGAGGAAACAAACATCAGTCTGTTGCTTAAGCATGAGGGTAGGATTTACCTCCCCTGTCCCTTTACTGATAAAGATGAAGTAATCTGCCCTCCCTCCCAAAGAAAGGATGTAAAGATCCAAGAAATAGATGATTGGACCCCAGATGTAGACAAATGGAATTCTCAGGATGATGGTGAAGAGACACCTCAGGGTGACTGCTATGCAGAGGGCTTAAAATAGAAACCCACTCTAATTTGGGGCAATAAGACTAGGATTCCATTGTCTCTAAGCCAAAAAAATAGGATAGATTATCTGATGTGTTTAAACATATTCACAGGAAATTCATAAATATGGCAGAGAATTTGGGGATGAAGTAATTGTATATAGGTAGAAAACAAAGTAGGTGAAAAACCAAGGACATTATTAACTCCTGGAAAAACAAGAAGTTGTACAAGGAAAGAACTGTAATTATAATAATCTGCATGGCTTATGTGTGAATAATGTTTATGTGGTAATAATACAATTACAATGTAGACAGTAAATTTTATTTTTAAAAATTGTTATAAAGCTATGTCAGGAGAATGGTGTGTGGGCACGTGCATGTGCAAACCCAATGTGCTCAGGAGTTGTAAGAGATTTGAATCCTCATTTTCCATAGTTTGAAATCAAGAGATAATATTTTAAAAGCAATGAAAATCAAGCAACATCAATAAAAGAAGATTATTTAGAAACATGGAAGCAAATACCAGAAGAAACAACTAAAAGAGTTGAAAGTGGTTTCCTCTGAGGAGCAGGAATCAGGAGTGGGAAGAGAGTGAGTCAGGGGACCACTATTCCTCATTAGAGGCTTTATGGAACTATTTGTTTTTTTCAAACGATGTACATTTATCATTTTGTTAAAAATAAATCAAGAAACAATTCTGGAAGAGAGAATCTGTCATGTGATGTTGGTATTGCTTTCAAAGTGCCAGGTACTAGGTTAAGCACGTGACATGTATTTTCTCATTTAATCCTCTTGACAATCCTGAGATGTTGTTTCTTCTGTTTCCCTTTTTATAGGTGAGGGCGATGCAGTTCAGAGAGGCTCAGCCATTAGCTCAAGTCACATAGCTCTGTGTGATTCCAGACCCCTAACACTTGCCTGTCTCCTTTCCTCTACCTGCTGTCTCTCTCAAACAGCCAGCCATCTTCTTCCCGTGATTTGCTTGCCTTGCCATTTTTTCAGTGACACTTTGCTCTTGCTCATTGTCCCACCTACAGGACACCCTTTCTTGATTTTCCCATCTGCCTCCTCTCCTTGCTTCCTAAACACATCCCTGCTTTGACAGGTTCTTAGGAATGGCATGGGCCTGGTAGGGATGCTACCAGCTAAATGGGTGGTGTCCAGGATAAGGTGGACCTCAGTGCCGAAGACAGCACTGCTTATCACCCGACTTCTTACTGGCTGCACGACCTTGAGCAGGTCATCTAACTTTTAGTTTCCTCATCAGAAAAGTGAGATAATAATAGTAACTATTCCATCAGATTGTTGCAAAGGTTAAATGAGTTAATCCACGTGAAGTCCTTACAACTATGACTGGTATGTAGTAAGTGTTGGCTATTATTGTTATTTTCAATAAACACAGTTGGCTGATTTACAGATGACTAACAATTCACAGAAAGTGTATAGATCTGAATTAATAACTCAACAGTCTCCTAGAATAAAATACAAAGCTGCCCTAGAGCTATAGCTCATGAACAACTTCCCCACTGGGTTTTCTTCAGGTTAAAAAAAAAAACCCAAAGAGTTTTGACTATTGCCCACCCCCTACCCCCATTCTTTCCTTTTCTAAGTGTTGGTCTTAGGTTGGGTTCCCTGGAAAGAGTGTGAGGTAGAGATTTGTGTGCAGGAGGTTTGGGGATGTACACTTGGGAATGAGGCCACTAGGGGAGTGAGGAAAGAGGGATTGGGCAGAGGAGGGAACTGATCAGTGACATGGTTGCAGCAGGGGACTCAGCGGATCCCATGTGGAGTTCTGAAGCTGGGCTGGCCATCAAGAGTTGTCTCAAATTGGGGAAAGAGAGTTGGGCTTTGATAACCTACATTAACTAGTCACTGGATGCAGGTTGTGCCCAGAATGGCACTCTTTGGCCATTCTGCTCACTCAGCTGTGAGCCATCAACAGGCAACTCCCCTGGCTGCTGGAGGAGTGGGTGCCTTGGAACATGAAGGAGGAGCTGGGCTGCTCACCACAGCCTCCACTTCGGTGCCCCCCTCTCTCTGGAAACTAGCCCTTTCATAGTACCCCAGCATCTAAAGTTGAAAAAGAAGGCAATAAAGTTGAAAAAGAAGGCAGTCCCATAAATTCATGTATTCTAAAGTTTGTACCCACTGTTTTAGAATAGGTGAGGTTATGCTGTGGTAACAAATTAACTCCCAATTTGCAGGAGCTTAACATGGCAAAGATTTAGAATTAATTTACACTGCATATTTAACTCAGCTCAGTAGTAGAGAGGAGGGGTCTGCTCCACACAGTAATTCAGGGACCCAGTCTCTCAGGTTCACCATCTTGCAGCAGACCACCTGGAGCCTGGAACACAGAGTTTCCTTTATGGCAGAGAAGGACAAAACCCTCTGAGAGTCATGTGCCGACTTTTAATGCATCAGTTACCCTTGTCACTCCTGCTCAGAGCACACTCTTCAAACCCATTTATTTGGCGTCTAACTGCAAGAAGAGCTGCAGATAGTCATTGAGTGGCAGGTGCTTCTGCTGAGCTTCCCTCAGGGATTTTCACAGTCTCAAAGGATGGCAGATGACTATCTGCCATCAGAGGAAGGGAACTAGGCTCAGAGGTTTCCATCAGATCATACCCTGACTTACGGTACTTAAGTTGCTGCTGATGAGTGGGCTTCAGGGAATAATGGGCCCCTTAACATTGCATGCAAAATTTACATGTGTTACACACATTTCTGGGGTAGAAAGTCTGTGACTTTTAGCAGATTCTCCAAGGGCTCTGTGACCCCAAACAAGTTAGAAGTCACTGCCCTGTAGGTCACTATGTGATGTATTAGCATTTGGCTTCATCTACCCAACAAAACAGAGGCTCAAGCTGTATCTCACCTTAGATCTCAAGATTCAGGTTCTCTTCAGCTGGATACAGGAGTGGCACGTGGGGTTGCCTTTGGACTTAGCCAGCTGAGTACCTGGAGCACAACTCCTGTCCAAAGAGGGTCTTTCACTAGCAATTGGGACTCTGCACTGGCCAATGGGGACCTGGCCCAGTTTTAGTCTGAGCTTTTCTCAACTTGATAGGCAAGTTTCCTAGTTTGTTAAATGGGGGTTCAGGTTAGAGATGGTTGCTTCTTGCTCTAAATTCTATGACATTGGTTATAATCTACATTCAAAGTCAGCAAGCTTTTTGTGTAAAGAGCCAAATTGTAAATACAGTTGTCATTGTTATCAGTGGGGGATTGGTTCTAGGACCCCGTGAGGATACCAAAATCTTTGGATGCTCAAGTCCTTTGTGTAAACGGCATAGTATTTGCACATAACCTATGCATGTCCTCTCATATACTTTAAATCATTATAATACCTAATGCAGTGTAAATGCTATGTAAATAGTTGTTATACTGTATCATTTTTTATTTGTATTATTTTTTATTGTTGTTATTTTTTATTTTAGTTTTTCCAAACATTTTCAATCCACAGTTAGTTGAATCTGTGGATGTGGAATCTGTGGATGTGGAACCTGTGGATATGGAGGGCTGACTGTATTTTCAACTTTGTGGACTATACAGTCTCTGTCACAACTACTCTACTCTGCCATTGTAGTGTGATAGCCATAGGCGATATGTAAATGAGGGGGCGGCCGTGTTCCAATAAAACTTTATTTACAAAAACAAGCAGTGGGCTATAGTTTGCCAAACCCTGATCTATTCCAGTGGTTCTTGAAGTGTGATTGGGAAACTAGCAGAAACATTACCTGGGAACTTGTTAGAAATGCACATTGTTGCATTTCTACCCTGCCCCAGAGCTGCTCAATCAGAATCTGTGAGGATGGGACCTTATGAAGGCCTTTAGGTAAAAGTCTGATGGATGTTAAAGTTTGAGAAGCATGGGGCCGGCCTGGTGGCGCACTGCTACAGTGCGACGCTTGGGAGTGTGGTGGTGCTCCCGCCGAGGGTTCGGATCCCACATACAGACCGGTTCCCGCTTACTGGCTGAGTGAGGTGCGGGAGCAACGCCGAGGGTTGCGATCCCATTGCCGGTCCCGGTCCGGTACGGGCGCGACACTGAGGGTTGCGATCCGTTGCCAGTCACGAAAAAAGACAAAAAAAGGAAAAAAAAAAAGTTTGAGAAGCATGGATCTCACTAAAAAAGCATAGTGATTCCAGATTTGTACAGATATGATGCTCTCTTGCTCAGCTAATGAGGCAGGGAGAGATAAATAAAAGGACTAGCTTTAACACCCCTGTTTCCTCAAAAGCCCCCAAATTATATTAATCTCCTCATATTCTCAAGAAAATTATCCCCTTCTCTTTTGTTCATCATGATCACTGCTAATGCATTTAATATGGAAGAACCAAATCTGTAGCATTTACATGCACGTCTTCTTTATTATCGTTATTGAGTAACTGATATTACCTTTCATGTGTACCCAGGGACTTCCCTGTAAAAAGCAAATAGGTGTCTAGGAAAGCAGCCTTTGAATAGTAATAACACTTAGCAGTTATGTTGCACTTTCATGACAGGTAGTTTACACATATATCCACTTTTAAAATCTGAAGTTACTCACAAATTGAAAGAAATTAACAGAGAAATGTGAGTCCGCATCAGAATTCAGCTGGAATGAGCCTTGATGCCTCCTAGGAGTCGATGGTGGCTGCAATTCCCCCAGTCATGACTTAGAGGTCTAGGTCGGGGGAAGAAAAAGAAGAAAGTTTTAGGAAGTCTTGGGATAATTGTTCCATAAGAGGTGATCTTTGTTGTCGTATGATAGAAGCGTAACTCCACCTGTGCTTTCACTGTTGACAAGTGCTTGTTTGCCTTAGATTTTCATTTGTGTAAGTATTTGAGGTCCATATAGATTAGAGCTTTATCTCTATTTGTAGGACTCGAATGTTTCACCTTACACATGGCAGATATGGCAGAGTAAATAAGAGAATGAATGAATGAACACTGTGCAGGATTTCAGGACCCAGGACAGGCAACCTCCTTCTTTGGGTTTTCTTCTTAATCACAGGCCAGAATGAAACACCACTGCCTCGTCCTCCCCTTCCTCCTCCTCCTCCTCCTTCATCGCTGTCATTGTTGCCATCTTCATTTTGGATGAGTTATACTCATCACTAACTTAAAAATTAACTTCTGGGTAATCATTATAATTAGATTGTGTTTCATTCCAATATAGAATGACTGTATTCACTGATTTTACTCTGGTGGTCTTTGAATGTGTAAATTTGAGCTCAGTCTAGAAAGAAGAAAGTTACTCACCTCCCACTGCCCACCCCGAATTCCCAAGTTATACTTGTGCAAATGCTGGGAGGCTCAGGAATGCTACAGCCGCGTGTCAGTTTCTGTGTTCCAATACGACCCATAGGGTATTGTGTCCTACTGTGTGTAGCTGTCCTGTGGGGATTCCAGATGGACCCCCACCCTGAGGCAGGGCTGGGGACACTCAGGGCTTGAGTTCCAGATGTTCAGAGAAAACACTTGGTTCTAGCTCTTCTCCCCAGAACTTGCTGGTAGCTTTTCTCATTTTCCATTTACCCGTGAATTGTCCATTTAGAAATTTTATGATTCATATTCCACAGAAGGAAAATAATCCCTACTTTAACCTTCTCATGAACTCTCCAGAATGAGGTTATTTTCACTTTTCTTGAGCTTAGGTACAAATTGTTAGTCACTATTTTTGTATCGACGTAGTTTCTAGCGTTATTGTGAACCATTGATTAAATCCTGCATTGCCATTTTACCATTTTATTTTCATTAATTAGACGAAGCTCTAAGCTCTTGGAAGGCAAGATGATTAGGTCTTTGCAAATCCTTTAGCATGTAGCACAGTGCAAAGGCACGTACACAGGAGATGATTGTCACTTTGAGTAGGTAATAAGCAAACGTAAACATGAGTGGTTGTTCTCACATATTAAGATTTTTCCCTAAGTCTGATTTTTGAAAATAGTTAGAACCCAGCTAAAGACAGGAGAATATACAGCACTGCTATCATTGAGGGGATTATTTATTGTGATTTTAAACCTGCATTTGAAGAATACTTTATATTTTGCAAAGTATTTTTACCATTTGTTTAACGCTTACAACAACTTTTGCAGACAAGGAAAGGTAATTAACAGAGAAATCAAAATCTCACAGAGCAGTTGCCTCATCTGGTGCCATGTGGTGATTGAATGACTAAATACAGAAATAGATAAGTGACATCAAAATAAATCAGAAGTAGAACTGTTTCATTTTGAGTTGAAGGCTAATGCTTTTTTTAAAAATATGCTCCTTTCACAGTCAGGGTGATGGTTGGCACAATGTTCATTAGACCAGAGTTGCTGCATGGGAGTCTTTGGTGCACGCATTTCTCTTCCCCAGCATGGGTCACTTCCAGCATCTGCTCTGTTTCCTGGGAGTGAGCTTCTGAAGTCAGCTTAGCTCCAGCAATCGGCTTTGCCATTTTGTAACATTCCAGCTTTCTCAGTCCCTTCCAGGATACTCTGGGGTGCCTTCACTAAAGAAAAAAATTCTCAGCTCTGCACTCATGGGAACCTGAGGCAGTAGCTCCTCCCTGAACCTCAGTTTCCTTATCTGCAAAATGGTGATGAAATGGCACCCAGCCACAGCAGGTGTGAGACTTAGATGAGGTACTGTATGGCATATGCTTAGCACTATAACTGGCGCATAGTAAGTACTCACCAAATATCAGCATCCTATCATTGATACCGTCGGAGAGATGCACTGAGAAAAAAGGACTTTGGGACAATGTCATCCATGTACTGGAAATGGATAAATATTTTTTAATTGTACTGAATTAGCTTTAGTTCAGCCTTGCAAAGGAGGCTTCTTGATCTAGGGAGTGATGAGGAATAGGGATCCTTGCCCTGCACCTAAGAGAAAGGAAGATTGCAGCAGGGCCACAGCAATTGGGATCAAGGTGTTAGATGGTGCGTGTGGCTCCTTACAAAGCCTGGCAATGCTGGGCTGTGAATCAGGGGAACACAGGACCTCCTTTACATGCATGAGAGGAGGTGAAGAGCAATCCTACCTCCGGGTGCTGCCTTCCCTTCCTGGAGCAGGGGATCGGCCCAATTCAGTGGCACAGTGTGCAAGGATGTAAATCCGATAATGTCGTTCCTTAAAAAAGAATAAAGCAAGCAAGCCGATCACCGATTGCTAATATGGACAGCTGGCACACCTTAAGAAGGGAGAACGGTTCAGGCAGGAATGTAATAAGGCCCTGGAAAGTGGCAGCATGAAAGGGATGACCTTTATTTGCAATCATGGCTGAGATTTACAGTTTATTACTGATAGCTTTTATAAAGAGCCATTCAGTTCAGAGGTGAGAGGTTTGTCATCTGGAAATGCAATTAACTTTACCTTATCCCAATCCCCCTGGTCTTAGTGTGAGAGCAGCTCTCGAGCACTTCAGCAATATCATGATTTCCCCTCTAATTTCATTTCTGTCTATTGCATCCCCAGGTCCCTGGCATTAATGCGGTTGCATATTTTTACTATTATTATTTTCTATTATTGCTACTCCTTGTCATCGATAGCCAGAAGGCACTTATGTATTTTTTTTAAAGATCTAAATTGTTTGATTTCTGAAAGAGGAAACCTCAAAGCATAAAGCTGTTTTAAACTACAGCAGTTAGAGGTGAACACAGAACCAAGATGTGCTGTCCTAGGTGTCAGAAATTAATTACAGAAATGGAGAGGTTGGATAGAGGTGGAGTTGTTGTTTTACATAAAGATGGGACCCTCAGAGTTTAAGCCCTTGCAGCCGCACATTTGTGTCATAGACACACCGTGCACAGAGAGACGCCGGCTCCTCCATGCCCGCTCAGACCCACGAGCATGTGTAGGAAGCACAACACGATTTGAAACATGAAAAAATGAAAGCGATTTTGACACCCCTGCTGTGTGTGTATGAGAAGTCCCGAAAGGTCTATTTTTGTTTCGCAGGTTCAGTTTTATGACCCTCTCTTGTCTGTTAAGTCAGGTCTGCAGGAATTTAAGAGCCAGACACAAAAGCAAGAATTTAGTACTTTTTGCCAGTTGGTTTAGGTTATTTGAAATATAGCCTAGTATATTTTCCACACTAGGCTGCTGCCAGATAGATCAGAGGGGAACGTGGCTCCATGAGCCTGCATCCTCAGATTTTTCAACCTTACAGATTTGAGGGAGAGGAGCAGGATTCTGTGGGGTGCCGTCACCTAATGGTATGCTGTCTGAGGCTCTGGCAAACTCCCTCTGCCTCTAGAAAACCTCTACACCTGCCTTATAAAACCCTAAATGGAGGGACTGTTTACGAATTTCTAAGGCTCTATCTGAAAACTATTTCCTCTGGGGTAAGGCAGAGCCGAATAATTACTACCCCCGCGTTTTTCATCCCGATTTTATTGTGGCTATTATTTTCATCAGTGTTAGAGGTTAATATCCCTATTTTTCCCCTCCACTGCCTAACTATAACGGGGGCTCAGCACACAGCCAAACCAGGTAGTGAAGGAAATAGCATCGCGTCCAAAGGAGGTTTGGATTAGCCCATCTGAAATGAAGGTTTGGGGCCCTCGGGTAAGAATTACCCTGCTGCAGCTGATAGCAGATAGATTTAAACCCATAGTATTTCTTTTCTCAGCTGAGAGAGGTTGGTTTAAAAGATTCAGAAGGTGAATAGAGCATGAAACGATGCGCTTATATAACTATATTGGTGCTACAATGGGATGGCATCACTAAGACTAAAAGCATCCAAGAGCCATTTTTAATAGGAAGAAGGAAAAGCAAAGATATATCAGACGCACCTCCTTAAAGGACCCTTAGCAGTCCAAGCGGGGTTGAAAGTGCTTACCTTCAGGGACTGTGCTAAACTTAAGAAGGATATTCTCAACTGCCCTTGCCTGTAGAAGTACCTTTAAAATTAACTTTTGGAAATCTCATGTTTTAAATCTTGTTCCCAGGCGATGTCTATACTCAAAGAATGGAATGGGAGGAGGTGAAGGTAACCAGGGAGGCATTGAGGAGGCAGGTGGAAAATCTAGTGGGATGATATCTGGGCTTAGACCAGGGCACTGGCATGAGATGGGGAGAAGTAGGGGAATATGAGGTGAATCGGAGGCAGAGCCTGCAAGACACACTTTCAGATTAAATATGATCAGGAGCAATTAATATGGGATCCAGATCTTCAGAGAAGTCGAGAAAACTGGAGGAAAATGAAGGAGAACACCTGTTAAAAATGGAGGCACTCTTGCTCTCCAGGATGTAAACTGTCAGCAGAAATGCAAAAAGACTAGGTCAGCAAAACTTCGCAAAGCTTAACTGTAAACCACAGACTTCCTATTGAGTTGCCTTGGAGACGGACAGGTATGGGAGGGGTTTACAGCTGGCTAAAATGTATATAAGACATGCTTTTACCCAATAAAGTTGCTTAGTGCATGTGCTAAGCCCCAGAACTTTGTATCTGGTCTGTGGTTGACCACCTTCCCAGGTGGCATCCCCTAGCTCAAGGTGTGCTTTGAGCAACTCACCTTGCTGCACTCTCTTGGCAGGGCTGTGTGCGGCCCTGCTCCCTGAGGGACTCCTGGCATAGGCTACGTGTAGTCCTGCCTCCTGAGACCCCAGGACCAGGAGAAAGGTGCAGAGAATGAATTCCTGGAGCAAATGCATCCATTTGCATAGATGAAGGGCCTTCAAAAAGCTCATGGAAAGATTTGTATCATCTTTTAATTCTATTTTTCTGTGAACTTTTTGAAGCACCCTCATATTAGCTCCTCAGAGTTCAAATGCTACAGGATCAAAAAACCATTCGATTTTGTCCTTTGTCCAACTTTGACCTTTGACCTTTGTCAGACTTTGACTAATAAACTGAGGTTGCATTCAGTTACCATCTGTGGCTCAGTGATGTTACCAGCTGCTCTTTGTATAATCGGTGCCTCAATCTGTGGACCTCAATGGTGTGTGCTCATTCTACTCACAAATGGCACCATCTTTAGGGGCTGCATCCAGACCAGCATCTTTATTACTTAGAATCAGCATCAACAATGGATACAGCAGTGTAAAGAAGATTCAGCGTGGTGGTGAGCCAGGTATTACATGTAGGAAGAGCAGAAAATATGGGCCTTTGTTTAGATACCTTTGAGCCACCCTTGAGTTGGGTTATGGTGACTTCTGAAGCCAGCATGGATCATGCAGGCTGCACGAAGGACCATGAAAGGGATGAACTCAGATCCCCTTTCACTCAGCCTTCAGTCATTCATCAAACACTTAATGAGCTTATGCCAGCACCACACTAGGCCATGGGGATTCTAGAGTGACTAAAACAGGCACAGGTCCACCCTTACTTGTTACAAAAGAAAATTTGGAGAGGTTTTGGACCAAGGAGTCAAGAGTAAAGAATTGAAGTGAAAATAATTAAAGCTTAGTGTCTTTTATACTTTTTAAAAGGATTGTACGCTGAGTGAGGGAGTTTCCTGGAACTTAGCTCTCAACCCTGTCCTCTGTCTACCCTTTCTCCCTGGGTGTTTTCATCCACTCCCATAGCTTTCTATACAATCTGTGTACAGATAACACTCACATTTTCTTTCCCCTGAGTTCTAGGTGTGTATATCCAAGTGCCTATTCAGCATTTCTGCTTAAATGCCTAAGAAGTAATTCGAATGAAATGTGGGCAAATCAAACTCCTGATTTTCTCCCCCAGACTTGGTGCTTAGCCATCTTGGTAAATTTTATCACCACTTATCTATCTTCTCTGGCTGCAAACAAAGGATTCTCTCATCTTCCACATCAAAGCTACCAGAAGTCCTGCAGGTTCTGCCTTCAAAATACCCTCCCATCCATTGCTTACGTCCTCCAGTTTATGCCACTGACGACCCTGGTGTAAACACAGTTGTTTCTCAACTCCTACTTGATCTCCCTGTGTCTGCTCTTGTTCCCCTTGTCAGTTTCCTGCTCAGAAGCCAGAGAAAGTATAAAGCCAACATTTTTACAATGTAAATCAGAGCCTAGCCCTTCTCCACTCAAAACCCGCTCCTTGGCTTCCCATCCTCACCATGGTCTCCAAGACCGTACCAGATCTGTCCCCACCTACCCCTTTGACACTTGGAGGTGGCTTTAGTATGAAGTGAGTGAAGTTTTTTATGGCTCCTTACTTGCAGAGGCCCTTTCCAAGATTTGAGAGTATCCATAAACAATTTTATATTTATAATAATGTTTTCTCTGTCTTTAAAGAGGGTCTCCCAAATTGTATTAGCTTCAGGACCCGTGAAACCTGAGTGAGCCCTTTCTGCTACTCTCCCTCTTTCTTCTCTCCAGCCACACACATCTTTACAGATTTCAGACACAGAAAGCTCATTCCTACCTTAGGGCCTTTGCACTCACTTTTTCTCTAAAGAGTTACATGGTCTCTCTCTCACGCTCTTCAAGTTTCTGCTCATGTATCTTTCTGAGAGATGCCTTCCCTGCTGGCTCTGTCTCTGAATCATCTATGTGCTATCCCTTTCCCTGCTTTAGAGTGTTTTGCTGACACATTACTACACATATACTTGCTAATTGTTTGTCTCATCCATGAGAATGGAAGCTGCGTGTGGACAGGGACTGTGCCTTCCGCTCTGCTTGTCCTCAGAATCAGGACCAGGGTCTGGTTCACAGTCAGTGCTCATTAAGTATTTGTTGGATGCATGAAGGTGAGGACCAGCTGTTCTTCATTTTCACTGACACAGCAAGAGCTTAATGAGAACTGAATACATAGCACAAGGTATAGAAAGAACTGCTGCCTGGCGGTGAGGTCTGCAGAACATAAGGGGAGGCAGTGGGACCCAACTGCCTGGAGCGGCTCTGTCCTGTAGAACCTTTTGTGATGGTGGGCATGGCCCATATTTGCACTGTCCAATATGGTAGCCATTTGCCACTGTGGCTGTTGATTTTAAATTTTATTTGATTATAGTTCATTTTATTTCAATTAATTTATTTGATTGATTTAATTAATTTCATTAACCTTAAATAGCCACCTGTGGCGAATGGTCACCACATTGATCAGCGTAGTTCTAGGGACCCAGAATCCTTTAGATGGCGTGATACAGCCAGATCCTGGAGCTGAAACCAAAAACAAATGCTCCCGATCTTACAAACAAATGATCTGAGATCTCCACAGATAGTGCCAATGTGTGAAATGAGCCTGTTATTCAAGATGCTTTGAGATCCTCCTAAAGCAGGAACTTTCTAAGAACAGTGTCTGATATTCAGCAATAATTAGAATTTTTTTAGTGACAGTCAGATTAGATGGCTCAGAAACACACACACACACTATGTAAGTTAGAACTAAATGACCAGCTGACCTGCACCAATTAGAAACAGGAGCTGCAGGCCAAGGATGAGATGCAGTTGTGATAAATACAAAGTTCCATCCTCAGGCAGGGGTGCAAACAGCCAAGACCCAAATGAGAACAAGATGCGCTAACCGCACAGCTGGTGGGTCTGCAAAGCACCCAAGGCGAAGCGTCGATGACCAGCTAAAGGGGCTCACACAGCAGCACCATGTCCATTTTCAAATGCAGGCCATGTGGCCTGGGGTGGGGCTGGGGGATGGTGTTGTTCTGCCTCACCAGAAAAGATTCTAACCACATCTGGAAAGTTAGTTGTGGTTCCCATCCCCACAGTTTAAGAGGGAAATAAAACGTAGAGGAAATAAAAGAAAGGCCACAAAAATGAGACGAATGTTGGAAGAGCAAACTTGAGTGGACTGATGGAAGAAGTAATTTATAGCCTCCCAGAAGAAAGGCCTCTGTGGGAGACGTGACCACAGTCTATAAATACCTTCAAGGTAACCGTATGAATGACAGAAAGGGATCAGTCACCCTCTTCTGGGATGGCAGGACCAGGAGCTAAGAAAGACTAAGTATTGTAGCCATTAGTAAAAAAGTTATTTTAGCCATTAAGGACTGGACAGTGGGCAGCGCGCTCAAGGGAAACAAGCCAAGTTCTGTCACTACACTCAGAAGCTGATCGAATGAAATAGTGATGGAAATAAACGGAGCTTCGGGCTAGGGACTTATTATGTCCTGGGAGATAATGGGTCTGATAGGGCTGGAAATCTGCCTTTGGCTGTGGCCCCCCAGGAGGCCTCAGAGGAAGGTAAAACCTCAGCTCAGTATTTCTCCAGATGCACTGAAGCCCAGCAAATGAGCAAGATCCCCTCCTGCAGGTTGCTTTAAATAGGCCTCGAGCTGGAGGTATCACGTGGTGTGACATCATTTGCCCACACCCTCCTCATGGGGATCCCTGGTGTGTCTGACCAGCTCTGCTGCAGAGTCAGGCTATGAGGGCCCCTGGTGCCAGCTGTGGGGACACCGTCTCAGGGTCTCTTGCTTAGAGGGAGGCTCCTGCAGCACCACTTGGAACCTTCCAGGATCAATCCCAGCCCCGCATAATCCACATGGACAAAGCAGGGCTGTGGCTGCATTCGTTGTGATCATCAAAATGCTTGCATTCGCCCCTCACCTTTCTTCCGAGGACTTATTGAATGGATCCTCTCTTCAGTTGTCATACTGGGGCATTGCCACCCCAGTCTCTAGCATTCTAAACCTTTGAGTTCCAAGGAGCTTTAGAGACCATATCATCTTCTGTTTTTCACAATGAGAAAACCAAAGCCCAGAAATATCAAGTGACTTGCTGAAGGTCTCACAGCTGGTTAGGAGCTGACCCAGGCTCCTGAATCCCAGTCCCTTGTCTTCTGTATTACAGTGTTCTGCCTCGCAAGCGGAGAAAAGTGACACTTCCATCCATCCATTCAATACCTGTTTATTGTCCTCTGTGTTAACGTACATAGCACTGTGCTAGATTCAGCACGTATGTTGGGGGAGGAACCGAAATATGCATCAGGTACAGATCCCAGCTTCAAGAATGATGATCTCTAAAGCAGAATGCACCTACCGAAAGGGGGACAGAAGGCACTCCATTGGGGGTATCAGAAGAAAATATTAGGGCTTCTATCTCATCTTGAAAAAATCTACTATTTTGTATAAGTTCTATTGTGTAAATGCTATTGTTACACTAGGACAGATATATATGTGTGTGTGTGTGTGTGTGTGTGTGTGTGTATATACATGCAAAATTTATAAATAAAATATGCATTTATTGACAATGAACAGGTGAACATTTTATAAACTGATTTAGAATGGGAGCAGCAAGATATACCAGTGTAACGATAATGGCAGGTGGAACAGTGACACTGGAGGAGACCAGGGACCCAGAGGAAAGCCAGGTGGGTTAAAGAAGAGGCTCAAGGGGGAGGTGACATTGGAGCTGTACTCTGAAGGCTGGATAGCACTTGGTAGGGCAGATGAGGCAGAGGAGGTGGGAGTTCCCAGTGCAGGGAGAAGAATCCACAGCAGGAAGGCGGGAATTATCAAGGGATGTTACAGTAATTATTGGCTGACCCTACAGGATAAGGAAATGAAGTAGTAGTAAATGTGGCTGGAAAGCTAGAGTTGTGCTGGCTGTATTGGGCTGAAAAAATTAAGTTCTGTCTTAACTATTTACTGAGTTAGTCCTGTTTGAACCAGACTGGAAGTGGGTGGATGAAATCAACGACTTCCCAGGGGAATTTGCATGAGTCGATTTGTCCAGAAACTTTTCTTTCTTGGCTGAGCGTGGAGAGAAGAGTCGTGTGCGTGGCAAGAGTGAGCAAGGGTGTGGGAGTGGGGGTGGGAGAGAGTTTGACAAATGGTGCTGATGACAGTGTGGCCTCCTTCCCAGTCAGCCCCAGGAAGAGAGAGTGGGGACAGAAGCCAGGGAGCTGATTTCAATACGGCGTGTGGGGCACAAGCAATGACAAGGTGACGAAGTCTACTCAGTTACTGTATAAGTTAACTGCTGCCATAATATGTTGTGACAAAATAAGCTACCCCAAAACTCAGTGGCTTGGAAGAGTCATTTATTGTCACTCATGGGTGTGTGGGGCAGCTGGGATGGCTCTTCTGTGTGCGGTGGTTCTACGTCACGCTGCTGGGATTCAGGTTAGCTGGGTAGTTGTCTGTGTTCATTCAAGCACATTGGAAGGCTCGCGTGCATCACACAAGCTAACATCCCGGCATTTGAGCAAACCTGTTGGCCTGGCCAATCAGTCGGGTGAGGGAAATATATCCTGCCTCTGTGAAACGACGGACAGCAAGGGTGTGAATATTGCTACAACAGAGGAGGAAGATTGTGACCAGTCATTCAGATTACTTCAGTCCACCCTCTTGGTCAGGATTACTCATAACTCATGGAAAATGCACTCAACCCTACCTCAAGACTTCTGGTACCTGAGGACTCAGGGTGGCCGTCCCTGGAGACTTGCACCCCGTCTCTCTTGCATTCCTCTGCAGACCCCAGGGGAGAACATTTTCTCATGCAGGACAGTGGCAATATTTGACGATGGGCAGGCCCCCTCAAGTGAAGGTGGGAGGATGGAGTGAAAAACAAGTGTATTTGCTCCTGAAAGCATTTAAGACAACTGCTGGCCATGTGACAACTCATGGGGACCTGCAGAAATGCATGGCTTACTATCAGCCTATCTTTAGTAGCATTTTTAATATGATTTTATTTGTAGATATAGATCGGGGAGGTCAGGAATCATTTCTCATGTGTTTCTTTGCACACATTCCTTTTCTTCCTGTGCTAACTAAAACAACTACTCTTCAGTAAGGCAGAGCTCAGTGCCATTAAGCTGTCAATATTGTCTGTCTCCCTCCACCAGAAAGTAAACTCCATGAGGACAAATTTTTGTTTTTGTTCTCTTTTGTGCCTGCATTTTTGTATAGCACTTAGAACAATGCCTAGCACATAGTGGGTGCTCAATAAATATTTGTTAAAGAAAGAATGTGTATTTTTGCTGTTAGTGATGGGGTTATTTATTAACCTATGAGGGTCACAGAGTCAGCCAGCTGGGCAACTGCACCTAGAAGGTAGAACTTATTCCAACGGGCTGCTTAGCTTGTTCGTGACTCAACCCACAGTTTCTAAGGTTTGTCCTTGTACTACGTGGACAGGTGGTTAGGAAGTGGAACTTCAACACTCTCACCCTTCCCACTTTTGTCCCCGATTGATGGCAGAGAAATCTCTGATAAGTAAGGAAACATATCCAGATGAGTTCATTGTTTAATTTTACTAAATCACACCTCTTTTCCTCCTGCCCCTGCTCATGTCTCGGTTGTCAGTCTAAAGTGCAGACATCTCACCAGTTGCTTCTGTGAAGAGCCTCCCTACTTGAAGTTGCCATTTAAGTAACTTCTTTACAAGCAAAATGGCCCCAGGTATCTGTGGTGCAATTTCCCCCTGCGAGTCCTACCCAGGTTTTTATTGCATATTTATCTGGACATTTTCAACTTGGACTTCCCACTTCCAAGAGTTCGAAGAACTTATATGAAAGACTGGAAAGGAGTGGGAGACACCATTGTGGTAAAGATTGTTGTTGGTACTAGTAGTAGTTTTTGAAATAATCCAAGTGAAAATGCCAGTAAGTGATAACCATTGGGCATATTATTGATATTAGTAAATATATTAATAAACTATATACTATTAAATGCCCTATGTAATATTCTAAATATCCAAAAGCACAGCCTTCTGAGAAGACATCAAATCCAATAGATTCTTAGCCTCAGAATTTTTCAAACTGGTATGTTGGGAGTCCCATAAGCTTCCAGGATGGTAAATTGATTAGCTTTGACAATCTTCAATTTTTATAAGATGAGCAATATATTTAATTAATTCTCTATACTGTAGTTTTATCTAATGAGTTCTATTGCATTAGTAAGCTTGTCAGATTGTAAAATAGCTGATTTATTTGGCCAGCAATTCCTGGTTTGCTATTGTTGCCCAAGCCAGGTGTTCTTGTGGCAGTCATGTCTAATCGTATTATTAGATTTATGTTTATAGTGGAGAATTACTCCATTTGAAACCCCAAATGATATTTGTTATGTGACTTTAAAATCCAAGTAGTGTAATTATATCTGTTGATGAAATAATATTTTTTGTGTATGCCTCATTTGCAAAGAGCTGTCATATACATTATTATCTTTCTATCTCCCTTTTACAAAAGAGGAAACATGGACTCACATATCTTTCCAAGAATCACGCAGCTAGGAAGTGACAGGACTGAGTCTCAACCTTTCTTCTTGTGAAATTAATCTAATGGTCTCCAGGACAACCTACCACATTCTTCCATTGCTGCATGAGGGTGTGAGTGCAGTGGATCTAGAACTCCTTCTGTTTGTTATTATACCCCTTACCTTTCTGCATTTCTGAGTCTACCAGCTTATGTTCCTGAAAAACAGATTATGACACCTAAATACTGTGTTTCCTCAAGCTGGAGACAGCGTTAGTTCTGATTCTTGGAAATTTTTGTGTTCAGTAAATACTTGTTGCTTGCCTGTTGGTTTTTCTAAAACCATTTTGATGTTTCTGATTCTTGCTTTGATGGTTCTGAATATTCACTTAGTGTTTGTGTGTGTGTATATATGTGTGTGTGTGTCTGTGTATACACGTGTATATATCCGTGAGTACAGTCAGCCAATTTTTCCTCACCTGGTTGATCATGCAAGTAGATTAATTATCTAAATAACTTGATTGTAGGATCAGTTTTGATCAATTATTGCCCTGGGTATTCTTGTATTGAGCAAACCTGATGAGATCTTTGCTAAACTTTAAAGTTATCTCATTCTATTGGCTTTCCCTGGGAAATTTATATCCCCAATCTCTTTGTTTACTCACTGATATGCTGTGGGAATTATTTTGATCCCATTATTCCCATTGTGACTCTCTGGAACTGTGATGTATCCGCTGTGTGTACTGTACTGAGGTTGCCTCACAGTACCAAGACTGTTGTTAGGTGACCTGCCTTTTCAGGGCCAGGTCTCTTTGGGAAGTTAAGTTGTTGCACGGGGTGAATATGCCTAAATGCCATCATTGCTGTAATCAGATGCCTTCTCATCACGTGAAGCATTTGCAAATCCTCCCATTTGCCATTCACAGACACTGCTGGCTCCTCCTTTGTCCAGGGTCTTTCATCTTTCCAGGGCCTGTCTCCACCTTCTGATGTAGCAGCGGAAGGGGACACTTCATTTGTTGGTTACATCCCAGTTCTCATGCAGCCTTATCTCTGATGGCTTCTGTTTCAGCTCCTGTAGCAGGAGTCTTTTCAGTAAGGTCTCATTCCATTTTGGCCCATTTTCTTTTTTAACCCAGTTTTTGTCAATACAGGATTTCAGCTGATTGATAGCCTGTACAATTTTTAACCACATGTTCTATCTCCTTTTCTAATTATATTGGTTCCAGATAACAGTGTTATATTCTTGTTTATTTTAATTGCTCATCTCGATATTTTAGTTACTTTTTAGAACTCTTATAGTTGAAAATGAGATTATTGTTTAAATGTTTTGTTTGATTCTGGTATATATTAGTATCAAGCATTTAATTGTTTATTTAATTAATACTTAATTGTTGATAATTCTAGAAAGGTGGTGTATTAGTTTTCTATGGCTGCTATAACAAATTACCACAAACATAGTGGTTTAAAGCAATGGAAATTTATCATTTTTATAACTCTGGAGGTCAGAAGTCCACAATGGATCTTACTGGGCTAAAATCATTCCTTTCTGAAGGTTGTAGGGGAAAATCTGTTTCCTTGCCTTTTCCGGCTTCTAGTTCCTGCCCACATTTCTTGGCTCATGGTCCCCTTTCATTGTCAAAGCCAGCAATGGCTGGTGGAGTGTTTCTCACATTTCATTATCTGACCATGATTCTTCAGCCACTCTCCTCCATTTTTAAGGACTCTTGTGGTTACATTGGGCCCATCCCAATAATCCAGAATTATCTCCCTATCATCAGGTCTTCTGATTAGCCATGTTAATTCCTTCTACAACCTTAATTCTCCTTTGCCATGCAACATAACATATTCACAGATTCCAAGGATTAGGAATCTTTGGGCAACCTTCTTCTGCCTACCATTACACTGGGGTGCATCATTCTTATGAACAATTTGATGTAACTACTTTCTTTATTCACATACCTAAGCCAGCTTTTGCCTTTAGAGCTGTAGTTGTGCACTGAGGTGAGAGTTCTTTTGACCCCTGGAGCTAAATAAATGGTTCAAGAAGGAGTGATTCTGAGGGACAAAGTCACACCAATAACCCTAGTGTTTTTCCATGTCCTGAGCCCTGAGTATATTCGTAGTATCATTGTTTTGTTTATATATCAGAAAATCTCCAGCAAAAATATTTTTTTCTTTTTAAACATCTCTTAGCTTCAGTAAAGAAGCAGTTTCAGGGGTTGAAAAAGGTAGGAATTCTCATTTTACATTTTGTCACTTTTTAGCTGTAATAGGTTTTTGCATTGTCACTGATTTTCTGTATTTATGGAAAACCAAATAACTGCCTAATCTGGAACTCCTGCATTTAAATATGGATGCTCATGCCCATTAAAATTTGAATAAGAATGGTAGCATGATGCTATTAATTCTGCAAGCATTTGATGAATTTGTGTAATGTACTGCACATTACAAACTCACATAACACTATTATGAAATGTCATTATGACATTTTCCAGGTCATATTTTCAATCAATCCAAAAGAGCTTGTTAGGGGCCTAACAGCTTGCGAGGGTTTGCTCGGTGGCTTACAGATTTACTTAAATCCTCATGAAGTTTATGATCTAAGACAGATGGGACACAGCATGCGACAGTAGAAACTTTGTTTCTAGCCCTGATTCTGTTTTAACTGGCTAAAGGAGGAAGTTTCTTGATATCTCTGAACCTTAGGTTCCCAATCTGAAGGTTAGCCAAGAATCTTATCCAGGGTCAGGGTCAGGGTCAGAGTTGCCAGATTTAGCAAATAAAGTCATGCACAGAAAGACAAATACCTCATGCTCTTGCTTATATGTGGAATCTAAAAAAAAAAAAAAAAGTGGTTTTTATAGAAGTAGAGAGTAGAATAATGGTTACCAGAAACTGGGGGTGGGGGCGAAGGGGTGGACTAATGGGGACAAAACTATGCCATCTACCCTAAGTGAACCATTGTGCAGTATATGCATGCAGTGAAACAGCACACTGTACCGGACAAAAATAAACATAAATAGAAGTGAAAAAAAAAAGGATGCCCAGTTTAATTTGAAGTTCAGATAAACAATACATAATTCTTTTAGTACATACCACTAATATGGCTAAGGGCATATCTGTAGTAAAAATTATTCATTACTTATCTGAACTTCAACTTTAATTAGGCATCCCATGTTTGTGTTTGGCAAGATAAAGTAGTTCCTGGCATATGGTGTCGCTGTCCCCTTCTCTCAGCTGCAAGAGACTTGTTTCTTGTCATGTATAAGTTTGGCTTTCAATTTTTCTCAACATGATGCTCCAGGTAGCCACTACCAATCACTTAGAGTTGGCATGGATGATAAGATCCAGGCACAGCAAATGTTTGTGGAATGAAGGGGTAATCGGTATCCCTAATTTAATCTGTTTTCTTCATCCCATTTCTAAAGTTCAATGATTCTATAACATTTACATAGTGTAAATAGAAATAAAGACAAACGACAGGTATGTATTAAGACAGACAAGCACAAGGTTATGTGCAAACTGGAGAAAGATTGGTTTGAATGTTGATCTCAGGAAGGATTAAGGTGACATTTAATACCTTTCTCTTCCTATTGAAAGGTCATAGCTTGAAATGGAAGACAGGAGTTCAGGTAGAGCTTGCACTTGAAAGACACATTGGAGAACCATCAGAGGGGATGGGCTCAGTGAATCCTGAGTAATAATATAAAAGCCACATTGATGAGGTGTTGTGTTGAATACTTTCCATCTGTGCCTCCACATCTGTTACCCTCCTTCACCCTGCTCTGAGCCCCAGGAGGCCAACCAGAATGGGCCACATTCGGGGAGATTCCTTACTTTCTGGTTTCCAGCTGGATTTAGCAAATAGGAAGTAGGTCCCATCAAGGGATTGGAGAGCGGGAGGCGATTAAGGTTGAGGTATTTATTCCTCAGTAAGTGGCCAAGAATTGGTTACATCCCTTTTACTGAAGGCCCCAGACCGTTTCTAGGACACTTCTTATATAGCTCCTCTTCCAGGGTTACAGGAATGACCACTACTCCGTGTCCCTTCAGGTCTGGGGGTGGGGGGAGGGTAATGGCTCCCCGCTGTTGCTAGGCCTAAGGTGTCCCTTTCCTGTTCTCCCCAAACTCTGTTCTCACCTTTACATTTAGTCTCTTTCTTACAATCTCCTCAATTACACAGTTTGAGTGTGCCCTCTGCTTCCTGCTGAGCTCTTAGTGGTGCGAGTGGGTACTCACACTAGCTGATTAGATGTGAGCATGTGGCTCGTGGAAATTAAGTCACTCATCCAAGATCACACAACTTATACGTGGAGAACTGGGACTGAGATCTGGTATCTGCAAGTGAATCTGAAAGAAATAAGAGAGAAGAGAAAGTATACAGAAAGATCCACAGGGAATCTGATGATGGACTTGGAAATATGTAATATATTTTTCTTAATTGCCCTGGAAATTACTCTAAGGAAACAAACCTACCTTATCTCTATTATGTCTCTCTTTTTCCATCTCAGGAAAGTCAGAATATGAATACCTCTTACATGCTTATTCTTTCTTTGTTTTTTAAAAAAGAATGAGAATCAAATAAACAAAAAAAAAGTACAATTTCTAAATTTTATGATTCTCATCTACTGTTCTGTACTCTATATCATGCTGCTTCTGATACTTTCTATCTTCATTACTTTAAGTCCAAATAACTCTTTATCTTTTATTTATTTATTTATTGTCTTTTTAAAAAATGTTTTATTTTATTTTACTTCTCAGTATACATTGTAGTAGATTTTCATGCCCCTTTACCCGTTCCTCTCCACCCCCTCCCATCCCCCCCACATCGTATCTGTTCACTTGACTTAAACAGTTCAAGGAATTTTTGTGGTTATTCTCTCTTATTTTCCTCCCCCTTGATTTGTTTGTGTGTTTATTTATTTATTTATTTTTAGCTCCCACAAATAAGTGAGAACATGTGGTATTTCTCTTTCTGTGCCTGACTTGTTTCATTTAATATAATTTTCTCTAAGTCCGTTCATGTTGTTGCGAAGGTGGTATTTCATTCTATTTTATAGCAGAGTAGTATTCCATTGTGTAGATATACCATGGGAGATCCTTTTGCTGAGCATGAAAGTATTCTTGGTAAAACATTATTATTATTATTATTATTATTATTGACAAGCACAGTGATCTACTAAACACCATGCACCTCTTCTATCTGAGATAGTGATTATGAATAACTTGGAGTTAAATTGCCTTTCTTGGATCAGACCATCTCCCACGAGCTTCCTTTTCTGCCAGCTAACTTGGGCACCGTGGGTAGGGTGGGTCCTGGGAACACACGTCACCTGCGATCTGCAGGCCTCTCTTGACAGATATATGCTTTAAACAGCCTGACTGACCTTATGTTTTCCCCCACCCTTTTGTGCCTCCTGAGCTCACTTCCCTTTCTCCCCTCTTTCCCCAACAAACACCTTCCAAAGCTTCAGCTTGCCTTATGCTCAAGTTCTTCTTGACTTACATCAGCTTCGAAGTGCCTACTTTGATCCCATTGGTTTTTCTAGGTTGGGATCCATTGGTGGCCCCAGAAGCACGAGCGATACTGACAAAGCAGGAATGTGGTGCAGGTGTCAAGGAGATGATGTTATCCCTTATTCCAGGATGCAGGAGGGTTTGATGGTACCCAAATAAATCCAGCATGTCCTGAAAGGCCCATGATAGATGCACAGGCCACCACCTGTGCTACAGCTGAGCCATTTATTCAAGGAGAAGACATAAGAAATTTTAAGTTAAAATATCTTAAAACCGTGGTACAATGCACCAACAGGTTTCTGAGAACAGGTAGGGATTTCGTTAACCGAGAAAAAGTTGCTGCTGTATGTTTTCATTTTAGATAATTTTATAAAACTGGATTTTATTCATGCTGTCACTGTAGGGGACTAAAGTGACATTGACAGGAAATGCTTTTTACACAGAGGCTTTTCTTAGGGGGTGTGGGATTGGAAGAGCTTTTGTTTTCAATGTCATATGATGCATCTGTGCAAAGAAATTCTGCTCCAGGGACCAGATAGGCCAGAAGCTTTAATTTTTATTTTTCTCCTCAATTGCTGAAAGCTTAAACCCTATTGAAATAAACTGAGAGTAACCCTTTGGCTTTATTCAAAGCACCATCCATAGGGTTCATTCACAGCTGCCAATGTTATGTGAGCCTCCTGGCCAGAGCCAGTGGCGTAGCTAAGGTTTGGGGTGGAGACATATGAACCAGGCTTCTGAACATTTGTCTTCATCCAGGAAAACAGAGTACCTTTAGTTGGCCTTGAACTCCTTTCACAGAGAGCTGTACCAAAGCTAAAACCATTATTTTTCATGGAACTCAAACTAGACCTGCTATTTTCTGTTCTGTGTGGACCGAATAATTTGGGCTGTGTTCTCCCAGTTAGTTTGGACTAGTAAATTTGGCCTCGAACCAAAAATGAACTGAATGACTCTGGTCACTACTGAAATGAAAATGTAACTGATTCAAGTCCCAGGTGTCCTTTCTTGGTGTTTGATTTAAAGTCTAAATAAAGACATTTGGCCCAAGAGCCGTCGACAGGTGACCCATAGTCTCACCCAGTCTCATAACTCTTTCTTTCATCCAATCTCGTGTAAATTAAGTATGTAAATCAGGTAATTTTCTCCATGGGTAGTTATATCAGCATTTAGGATCGGAATTACTGTATCCATTACCAAATTGATATTTCCCCATATATACATACTTTTTTTAAAAGGTAAAGAAATTTTAGTAACTAAAAATGTTTCATATTCAAAACAGACACTTTTGCATTGCAAAAGCTGCCACTACTGTTTTTCTATAGAGAATCTGTCTTTTTAACCTTTAGGTAGTGACTTGGGTAGCTTGGGGGATCCATAAGACAAACCAAAGAATGTGAATACATTTTTTAAAAAATTTGTTTTGTTTTGTTTTGTAGTATTGTGCTGGGAGCAGGAGAGAGAGGCTAGGTTTTAAGGGGAATGAAGGTGGCCACTCTGTAACTTTGAGAAGGGGAAGAAGGGAAGAAATATCAGGAAAGAGAAAGAAATGAAGTTGGGGGAGCACTCTGGAGAAAAATGGAGACTGAGGAAGAGTCTTGGGGATTGGACTGTGGAGGATGTGCTTATTGACCCAAGTGTTGAGAGTATCCTGAACGGGCAAGGCGTTGACTTCTAGGGGACACAGAACAGAATATTTTAAAATCTTGCTACCTGTAAAATCCAAGACACACAGTTACTAGAGGGCTAAGACTGCAGACAGAGATGAGTTAGGGGGAAAGCAGGGTGGGTCAGGGTTCCTGAACTTTGAGACCTCCACATCACTGGTTTGTGTGTAGGTGGTGTTGTTCTGTAGGCTGTCTCTTGCTTCTAGAAAATTTCCCAGCTGCTCTTTTCCTATACTTTCACTTTAGCCAAGCATCCTACGTGGCTGAACTACCTACGAACAGAGAGGACTCTCATTCCTTCTTATCCTGAGCCAGAGATCATTCCCTTCTGTATTGGCTGTTTTCCTTGGAAGTGTGAAGCATTAGCTTTAATCAGTTTATAGAGCCCCTGACCTAATTTTATATCTGCAATAAGATCACTATGAATTCTCTGCTTCCCCATGGAGGATAAAGCTCTGCCTGCCCCTCCCTCTGCAGTTTTTCTTTGGGGTGGACGTTAGAGAGCCTGGCAGGTTCTGTTCCACACTGCATCGCTCCAAGAGCAAATTTATTTATACATTAATTTTATATAAAAAAGATTTCTCACAGGGAGGCAGTGATTAAATCACAGGCAGAAACCTGATTTGAGGTTGAAGGCAGGATGGCAGCAAATGATGTCAAAGAGCAAAAGCTTTGGGGCTAGCAGGCAAGCAGGGATTCAAATTTGCTTCCAAAGGACTCTGCGCCTCTCTTCATCCCCTCAACACACTGGCACTGTTGAGTGCACAGACTGTGTATTAGATTTCTGCTGCTGTGTAACAAATTACCACAAATGCAGTGACTTAAAACAATACCCATTGATTATCTCACAGTTTCTGTAGGTCAGGAGTCTGGGCCCTGCTGAGTGGGTTCTGTGCTAAGGGTCTCACAAGGCTGAGATTAAGGTGTTGGGTGGGCTTTGTTCTCATTTAGAGGATCAACTAGTCATGAGTCCACTCCTGAGCACCCCCAAGTTGTTCTTGAATTTGTTTTCTTTTGGCTGTAGGATCATGGCAGCTTGCTTCTTCAAAGCCAGCAAGGGAGAGAGTGAGAGTCTTCTGCTTATAGTCTCTGACCCCAAGACCCTCTTTAAAGGACTCCCCTGATTAGGTCAGGCCCACCCATTGATAATCTCCCCTTTGATTAGCTTAAAACCAACTGCTGAGAGATTTTCAACATATTTGCAAAGTCCCTTCACCATTGCTATGTTCTATTAGTAAGAAGCAAGAAACAGGTTCCATGCCCATTCAAAGGGATGGGATTATGTAAACATGTGGCTCATTGGGTGTCACCTAAGTGTGTGTCCTCCTTAGCTCATTAATACTTCATGATGCCCAGAGGGCCAAAAATTCACCTGCAACACCACCCTATTATTTTGAGCAACCAAATGGGGTCAAAGGAGCAAGAAAAAAGTGTCTTTCTGAACAGGTTGCATTTCCTTCCTGCTTATTTGTGAGTTCACATAAATGGGTTGATGTGGATAATAATCAAGAAATGGGAAGGAATTAATTAGAGTTTGTTTATAATTATACACCTCATTCAAGCCCATTAGTTACACTCTTTTGTTGTTGTTTTCTGATTGCTTTCATTTAGTGACTGTTTGTACTTTTAAGGATTTGATAAGGTTTGATATCAGCCTTCTCCAAGGCTTTTAGCATATGATAAAACAATTTTAAGGAGGGATAATTTTTTGTGTGTAATTAAGAAATTAAATTTTACAATATTGTGCCATGAACATTGAAGACTTCTAGTTTGGTTTTGTAAAATCTTAATTTTTAAAGACTTACTGCATGAGAACCTGAGACAAGGTAAAGGCATTGAGGGGAATTCCATTTCTAATGCATTTGGGGGAAGGTATTGAGGATGTGGAATCCCATTTTCCATTTTTTTTCTGTAAGACTGAGACAATTCCAGATATCTATTACACTCTTAGTAATCAAAGTCCACAAGATTATTCTGCATTCAGAAAGTGGATTAGTCTTCCCTTCAGTGTTCTTCCTTCATTCACAATACTCAAAGGGTATAACCTAGAGAATTAGGTCCTTAAAACAGGAATCCATAATATTCTTCAGTTTAAGGGTTGATGAGAATCAGGGATCCTGTTTCAGAAATAAAGCCACAGGGGAAGGAATACAGAGGACCAAAGTGGGTAGAGTCCTGAAGAAAAGGAGTTTAGCTTACCTAAAGTAGTTCATAATTCTGTCTCCTCTCTTTCTTTTTTTTTTTTTTTACTTCTACTTCTCTGTTAATCTTCCTACTGTCTTATCAATGGAAATTTGTAAGCAGGTGCTATGGATCAAGTGTGTCCCCCAAAAGTTCAAGTATTGGAAGCTCAGTCTCCATTGTAACAGTGTTAAGAGGGTGGGAAATACAATTATAGTATTTGAAAGGTGGGGCCTTTAAGAGGTGATTAGACTGTGAGGACTGTGCCCTTGTGAATGGATTGATCCATTCAAGGGATAATGGGCATGGGTCTGATGGCTTTATAAGGAGAGGAGGTGAGTTCTCTCTTGCTCAGGTCATTTGCCATGTGATACCCTCCTTTGCTGCTGTAGAAGAAGGTCCTCACAAGATGTGTTCTTTGGACTTTTTACTTCCCAGCCTCCAAAACTGTAAGAAATAAATTTTGTTTTCTGATAAATTACTCAGTTTCAGGTATTCTGTTATAAGTAACAGAACCAAACTAATAGCCATCTGCCCTTCCTATTTAACAAGAATTTTTAGCTGGGCACATGACTTCCTGGTACATTTTCCAGCTTCCTTTGCAGCTAGCTATGGTTGTGTGACCAAGATCTGGCCAAAGAGGTGTGAGTAGAAGTGATGTGTGCAGCTTCCAGGTGGTATCCTTAAAGAAAAGGACAGGCCCTCTTCTTTGCTTTTTTCCCTTCCTACTGACTGAATGTGAAAGTGCAGGTGGAACTGGAATCAACCATTTTGGCTCATGTGATGGGAGCCATGTATTAAGGATGGCAAAGCATCAAGAGAGAAGGGGCCTACATGTCAACAAAAATATGCAGCCACTGTACCTACCCCAGACTTTCAGATGAGAGACAAATAGACTTCATCTTGTTTAAGCCACTATTAGTTTTGGCATCTTGGTTAAATCGGCCTCACTGATATCGTAACAAATGCACTAGGTTAGAGTGTGAATCATCAGTGGTGTCAGGGGAAAGCACAGTTGTTGACAGTATGGCTTTGGTATCAGGCAGAACTTAATTAACCTTTAATGCCACTCCACCACCAGAATCTGTGGCTGAGTGTCAGTTTCTTCTTCTGTAAAATGGGGTAATAGTAACTGCCTCACAGCATGCTGTGCAAAACCAGGGGATGAAGATACAATGGTGCAACAAATGGATGTGGTCTGAATTTTTACAGAACTCAAGGTGCAGAGGGGAAGATACAGGAGTAAACAAAGACATTAACTAATTCCAAATTGTAAGCAGTACTGTGAACAGCAAGGAGAGTAATGAGCAGGGGACGCCTTATAGGATTTAAGTCCAATGTGTACACTGTGCATCTTATGACTTTGATGGATAGGTGTACCTATTTAGACTAGTAGATCACTCACCTTTCCCTGGCTCTTAACAAAGCTGCAGTTAGAATACTTGAATCTGGGGATTCAAGTATTCAAGTCTTGTGCTGTTCCCCACCAGCTAGACTGTATGCCCTGTGAGGGCAGTGTCCTTGCTCGGCTTGCTTGTTGCTTTAACTATGAATCCCCCTACTACTGACTGAGTAAAGCGTGGCTAAATGATCAAAGCCTGGGTCACACATCTCCTAAAAGATTGAGTTGCATTATCTTCAAAGAAGACGGGATGTGAGCTAGGCCAGGAAAATGTTATCTCCAAGAACTCTGTGGTGGAGATGCTTTATATAATTACTCTTCACTACTGAATTCTTAGCACTTAGCACAGTGCCTGGCATAGAGTGAGTGTTTAATAAATATTTGATGAATGTCTGAATGAGTTTCTAGTAACATTTCAGTTCTCATGGTTAGAAATCTCACCATGGTGAACATTCTAACAACCAGGGCTGTGCAAAAGTAGAATGAGCCCCTTTGGGAAGCAGTGAGCTCCCTGTTGTTTGAGGCATTCTAGAAAAATTTTTCAGGTTTGTGGGGAGGGCATCACACTCTGATTAAAGGGCTGTGTCTTCCAAATAACTGCCAACCCTGAGAGTGTATGTTCTCTAAACTTGTGTGTTGTTTGCACCTGAGATATTTGAAATTGACTCGTAAGGAGTTTTAAGCATTTTTATTGAATTAATCAATCTCTGTAATCTGAAGTTGCTTGAATGAAGTTTTAAGGCGTATAAAGATAAGTTTGAGCCTGACTTTGGTCCCCATGAGCCACAAGTTCTGAATGGCACCAAGTTTTCCTGTGCCTCTTGGACACAGAGAGACATATGGAAGTTGTTGGAGTCATCTGGACACCAGGGACAAGAATCTATGACAAGGTTCTATCACTTCACGCCAGTTTGTCCTACAGGGATCCTCCAATAATAATAATACCCTTTGCGTATATCCATCACTAAAGTCCCCGCATTATATTGTAATGATCTCTTTTGGGGTCTGTTTCCACCACGAAACTGTGACTACCTTGTAGGTGTCTTAGTCACATTTGATCTCAATTCCTAATACCATGCTCAACTTTGGTGAACGCTCAATAAATATTTATTGAGTTAAAAAATTCCCTACTGTCTTCATGGGAAGACAGAGGGGTCAGAATTCCCTGAGTTTCATGGCTGAAGAAACTGAATCACAGAAAAAGAGTAAATTGTCACAGTACTGTCATCCACAGCTGATGATCTGGGTATTTTACTTCTGGCCTGGTCCTCTTATAGCCGCTGAGTAGGCCCATGCCCCGAATGGGTAGTGGTACTTAGGGCTAAGGACTGCTTCCAATCCAGGGTGGAAGCTTGTTCACAGACATGAGGGGAGCCCCATGACACTTACATGAGATGAGGGTGTGAAATAGACATACTTCTGCATTTTGTTTCTCTGTCTTCTGCAAACTAGACACCATCTTTCCATCCCCTTCCACCCCAGCCTTTCCCATCTTTTCTCATTATGGCCTTTCAGAAACCCCCTGCCCCTGACCATTTTGGATTCCCACAGCTGTTCTTGGGAGGACACACTGAAGCATCTGTAAGCCAGTGTTTGTTCCCGCATTTCCTTACGGTGACTAATGGGTAACACCTGTCCTGTGTGTTCCCTCTTGCACTCTTAAATTGGATTTATCACTGCAGTAGTTTAACCATAACTAGAAAAATGTAGCTCTCTAAAGTCCCTATAATACTGAGGTTCCTAATGTGGTTTAAGTTATTCCTTTTATTCCTTGCGTCATAAATAATATAGATGGCCCTATTACAGACCTATACCTTGAAAAGAAAAGGCACCAAGATCATAAATAATACACACAATAGGGGTTTGAAGAGACTCATGAAAAGGCTCTCGGGGAGAAGTGGGTTAGCGATGTAGGACAGGGGGTAGGTGGCTTCCAGGAAGGCTTGGGATTTGGGGGCCCAGGCTTAGAGAAATGCCATCCTGTCTGTGAAAACCTTTTCAATTCAGCTAACCCAATTGTGTAGTCAAGGGGTCACACATCGTCAGAGGCCAAGGTCAGCTTGGTTTCCGTCCCTGGTGAGGATGGGAGGAGGATCGATCTGCTTGTGCATTTTTCTTGTGCTGCACCCCTCTGCCCACATTATTGCCAGGACAGGGAAGAAGAGATAGAAGCGAGTCCATATTGCGTGGATGAGCTCAGTCTCTGCAAGGACCAAAAGCCACCTTTTGCCATCACATTTTTCTGTCTGTTCTATCCCATGTCAGTCATCCTGTTGAGATTAGCTGCAATTTTTACCGGATTAGGCCTAGCAGATTATACTCTAAAGATGAAAAAAATGCTACCCCTCCAACAAAAGAGTCTCCACTTTGTTCAAAGTCTTCTTATTCTCTTTGCTTTGAGGGAAAGAGAGTGAGAGCGTGTGCGCGGTGCCCTTTATTTGGGCTTTTATCTTAACGCGGGAATACCTGGTCTTCTGTTTTCTTCCTTCTCATATAACTCTTCATTGATTTTCTTTAAATCAAACAAGCCACCATCACAGGCTCTTACAAAAGAAAGTCAGCCATGAAGGAGCCCTGGGCTCAGAATAGAAGTCAATCCAACTTCAGTTGCCAGAGAGCCTCTCTGAGCAGTGAAAAGTGGTCAGAGGTTCATTGTGGCATGTGCTGTCAGGACCCAACAGGAGCCTGCCACTGTCACCCAGTCGTGGGGGGAGGCCAGAGGCTCACTGATGACAGGTTCTGCCATAATTTTATGAATGGGGTGGCTTGTTGGCTACTAGTAGGTCTTTCATTCCTTACTTTTTAAAAATTAAAATTGCTTCTGATTTCTGGATTAATCTCTTGCCAGCATCATGGGTAGGGGGTGCTGTGCCTCATTTTGATAAGCAGCTGAGCCCCAAACTCCTGCTTTTCTCCATGGGAGGTTTGATTCCTTTCCTTTGGCTGAAGTCAGAGGCTTGGATCGACTGTGAGCAGGCAGGACAATTCCCAGGACACACCTGCAGGAATCCTAACCTTCACAGACCATCCCTCAAAGTCTGGTTATGAGAATACTGCATTATTTTTAAAAAATTGAATTGTTTGATTTGTTCCTACTTATAAATTCTAGAAATTCTTGAAAGATTTTTTAAAAGGAAGAAGTAGGGTGAAGAATTACTCACACATTATGCACTGTCTTGAAAAATAGTCCAGGCCCTATCTACTTATTGATGTAATTAAAACTGGATTAGTAGGATAGATTATAAAGTTTCTAAGATCATTAGGGAGTTTGAGCTCCAGAATTTTTCTATTCTTTTTAGTTCTTTCTACTCCCTTTTCTCCAGTTCTAATTTATATATGTCATTATATCCAACTTAAACAGGCCAGTCTTAGACATGTGACCTTGGTTGTCAAAAGGAAGAAGTGTCAGGAAATAGCATAAAATGTTGAGTAGCAAGGGACCGTAGAGAGCAACCAGGTGGGATAGATAAGCGATTAAGCAAGCGGGCTCTGAGTCAGGCTGACTGGGTCCAAACCGTGACAGCAGCTGCATAACTGTGGATGAGCTCTTCCTTCACCCACGCTGCAGCTCTCTGAACTTCAGTTCCTCATACGTAAGATGGGAATGATAAAAGCATCTACTTTGTGGGAGTATTTTGAAATTAAATAAAATTGCCTATGTAAATATGTGTCCATATAGTAAATATTCAATAAAAGTTATAAATAATAATATTATCATCATCATCATCATCTAGTCTAACCTCCTGGTTTTTTGGGGAGAGGGAAACTGCAGTTCTGAAAAGTCTGCCCAATTTGCCCAGAAATGCAGAGCTGCAGGCAGAAAGGACTCCAAGTGAGGCTTTTCATGAGCAAATTACATCTATTGTGTAATTTTCAGAAAATCTCTCTCACTAATGTCCCCTTGATGTCAAATTTGTTTCTTTCTTTAACTAAAACTGAGCATATGTAGAAAAGCCTACTTCCAATTTAGATTCATAAAGCCAAGGTTGATCAGAAGTGAAAATCTGAAAAACAAAATAGCCTCTTATGAGAGTGCAGAAGTTAGATCTATGAAACATTTGCTGGTTTAATAAAATACTTCTGTCTTACTGTAAACAAGATTCTGGTGCAGAGGGGAATGCATGGCACCTCGTGCAGCCAGGCATGCCAAAGGACAAGGAAAAGCCAGAGATGCAGTTACGTGCCGTGATTGTCAGGGGCACCAGAGAGGTATCTGCTCAGCAGCAACTGTCTGTGACCCCTGACACCTAAAAAATGCAACCTCTCTCTACCTAGGGTGAAGAACTTGGTTACAGTACAGAATTCTCTTGCCTACATATTCCCCGTGCCATTAAATTGAAAAATAGTTTTGAATCCAATACAATAGTTTTATAATTGAAAAATAGTTTTGAATACAATATTTAAACACGTCTACAACATACTCAGAGGTGAAAGACTATAAACAGTAAGATAGTAGATTAAGTTCTAGAAGTTTTTTGAATGGAAACATTTGTAGTTGGGTTGATGTGGATTCTGTAACTTACCGATGTGGATTCAATATATCCATTAATTGGTAAATTTTTAACTACCTAACTATGTTCCTAGCTGTATGCAGAACATCAGTGGTGTGAATTCTAAAGGAGTTTGCAATGTGGATGGAGAGACAAAATACACAAAACATTTGGGGAGCAGTCCAAGGGAGTATAAAATTGAATGAGATTTTATAAACATAGACATACACACATACACGTGCACACACTCACAGTTGATTCTCATTATTGCAATAGCTCTGTTCTATAAAGTCACTGAAAACACTGAATTAGTGGATACTGAACCATTTCTCCTAGGGGAAATACAGGGTTAGAGTCTTGCCAGCCTCTGATCACAGCATTTTGTCAGCCTATCAATACATAACCTTGTTTTATGTGTGTTTCTCTTTTAAAACACCTTATTTAATATATATTGTTGATTCATTAACATTGAACTCATGGCCAGCAGTATTATAACTCATGCCTGAACAGAGCTTATCTAACACATGTATTTTCTCTGTAAGGCACAGTGCAGACTTCTTGAGCTTAGGAACACTAGACTCTAGCCAGCACTCTAGCCCTGCACTTAGAGATCATTTTAAGCAGCAAGATCACCACCGAAAAGCACAAAAAATGCAAAAAAGGAAAAAAACTGGCACTAAGTAGACTGCAGAAAGGACACTTGTTTACAGCATGAGAGCTGAAACAGAAGGCAGAACATCGTCTTGATCCATGTCAGCTGGGAACATGGATGAGCGTCAACTCTGGGTCTTCACAGCTTTTCACGTCTCTGTCAATGACGCATGAAAGCCCTCCAAGAACTGAGTTTGAGGTTGAAAGTAAATTTGAGCAAGTAGGCAAATTTGCAGATAATGAGGATCTCCTGTACCTGCAAATGTTATTTTATGTTATTTGAGGGTCTGCTAATGTTATCTGGTAGTACTGAAGGATGTCAGGAGACTGACCTATCCCTCAGGGCTCTGTACTGAGGAATAATGGAACATGAGCTTGGACATTTATTATTTTTGCCTCCTAGCATCCATTTCTCCTTGTCCTATATCACCTCAATCTTCCTTTAAGACACAGTTCCTCCCACTCAGTCGATATGGTTTGGATGGGGCTGATGTTTCTCCCAGCCTCATGGGTGGACTGGGACCCATGTTGGCCAGCCAGGGTGTTTTGTTCAGGAGTTGGTATATGACCCAGGGTCGGCCAGTGAGACTTAGCTCTGGGAGTGTTTTCCTGTTGGGATTGATAGTTGCAAAAAGATGAAAGTTGGAGATGTTGGGGACCACCAGGAAGAGAGCCTGGCTGAGGATGAAACCAACACAGAGAGAAAAGAGAGAGAGAGGGAAAGAGAAAGTAAACAGAGACTGGGCACAAGAGTAGATGCCCTTCTTAAAACATACCTGGATCCAGCCATATTTGAAGGAAACTTTGGGCTTTTAGATTGCATGAGACATTCCTTTTCCATGAGTTTTTATTTCCTCTGATAGTTTGAGTTGGGTTACAGCCAAAATACCAGGACAGTAAGTAGATGTCCCGAGTGAGGAACTGACACCTTCTCAAACTACCTTAAATAAAAAGGAGGTTGTTATGAACCACAGAGACTCACATGAAATGCAAGCTCAAGATGTTTCACTGGGCCTCAGGTAAACCAGAATAGTAAATTGAACACTCGGGAACTGGAGATCTTCTCCTGTGTGTGAAGGACCCCATGGCTGTGCTCATTTTTATTTCTCTCTGGACCCCACCTGCATCCTCCCTCCCTCTTCCTCTGCTTCCAGATCTTGCTCATGGCCAAGCGTGGTGGCCTCAAGTTTTAACATTGTCATCATTGTCTTAGCCAGCACAGTTTCTCAAAATCCCAGTTCTAACCCCCCAGGAGGGTAATCTGATTACCCCGGCTCATCTTTTCTCATAAAAGCAGCCTGCAGATTCTTTCCTCAGATTTGTACCCACCTCAGGTCCAATTGTTGTAGAGCGTCAGGTTAGTGATTGTATGGACACCACACCAGGCATCTCTGACACAGGGCAGCTGCATCTGCGGAAGTGTCCGAGGTCAGATGGGGGCCTTTGGACTCGAGATTGTGGCAGTAAGAAGCCAGAGATCTCAGAAGACAGCTCACTCTTTATCTTCCTCTCGGGACCCCTAACTTGCTATTTTTGAATGTGAAAAGATGGGGCTACAAAAATATACATTTATATTAAAATTATTTTATTTAAATATTTAAATATATAAATGCATAAGTATATGCACATTTAAATATACATGTATGTTATACACAAACATACATGTATATACACACATTACATATACAAAGGTACTTTCAAAAGTTTGTGGAAAAATAAAATTAAAAATAATACGAATTTTCCCATGAACTTTTTGAAGTATCCATGCATAACCATATATATATAATTAGTCATTAATTTGCAATCTTTGTAGGCATAAGGACAGACATTTTGAAAGCTGATATGCAATGTTATCTATTGATTGAGAGTATATGTGTGTATTTTTAAAAAATAGAATGGATTATGACACTGTTACTTAAAACCCTTCAATGCTTTTCTGTTATGCTGTGTTTTTTCCACTCATGGCTTTCTAATCTAACTTATGACTGTATATTTATATGTTATTTATTCAAAACATTGCAGTACTCAGTGCCAAGTACAGTATGGGTACTGAGTACTTGTTCAGTAAACATTTGTCAAATGCGTCAGTGAGTGACTTGGTACCTACAGATTGAAGGACTTGAATGCAGTAGCTCTTGGGTTCTTCCCAGAGGTCCTCTGTCCATTTTGAAAAATAGTTTTGAGGCATACACAGTTTCTGGGCCCCCAGCTATGCTTATTCCCTACAACAGAGTCTTCATGCTTCGATTAAATGGATGCAAAATGCTGCCTTTCTATTGAGTTTTCTAACGATGCAACTCTAGATATTTCTCAGAACAACGCCCAGGCCGGTAGACCTCTAGGCCCCGTTTTGGATTTTTATGCTCTGTAGATGCTTATCGTAGTCCCCTAGGTTGTTATTTAGTCAAATTATGTTCATTTTATTGCCTGTGCCTTTCCTCATATTTCACTCCCTTTGATTTGTTTTCCTTTTCTTTTCTAAATTCCCATTGAGGCATCACATTACCCCTAATTGCCTGCACTGTTCCAAGCCTGGTCTCATTGCTGACACACAGAGGCAGCGTCTCTGAGCCACGGCTGGGGATGCCCCTGTGTGCGTGGCTGAAATTTACTAGCTCAGAGAATTGCTGAACTGCAGTGCTTGCCTTCCCTCCTGATTGCTCTTTAACATTAACTCACTATTTTGTTGTTTTCTCGATTACTGCCATCCAGGAATCACCTTCAAGTTAAATTCCATCTTTAAGATTATTCATCCCCAGGTAGATGATCTGCATTTTTCAACCAGTGCCTCATTGTGTTATTTTTGACATCTGTTACTAAGATCCACACATAGCTTAGTATTGTGTGCCAGTCTTCAACTACTGTTAGGAGCACCTCCCAATTTAGTGTCATCTGCAGATGCGATTATCATAATAATAGCAATAAGATCTTCCCACTCTTTCTTGATTCTTAATAAAGTTGGTCGAGTAAAGCTGTGTATCTTTGCAGATCGTACACTGCAGACTCCCTTCTTACTACGCTGTCAATTTCCACTCACTGCTGAACTTGATTTGGGTTCTGTTTTTACTTCCTGTGATGGTGGAAAATAATCCATCCAGACTTCTCTTTAAAAAGGGCTCTTCAAAAGCAACTTACCAAACCTACTCGAAGCTGTCAGCCTTGTTTTCTTTCTCCCATTGAGTTCCTTCCTCTCCAGTTCCATCTCAGAGGTAAGGTATATCCCCTGACCTTCCAAAGGAGATTATAGATTGTTAATTGTTGGATGGGTGGATGGATGTACGGATGGATGATTGAATGTACAAGACACTCAGGCACGAGTCTGCTTATAGACCTGAGATTGGTAGGTATGGTTTGGGAAGCCAAGGAGATAGTTACTTCCCATCAGTTTTATGTAAGTTTCAACGTTCTTTGGACAATCCAGTCTACTTCCATGTAGGCTGCAATCTGGGGCAGACCATGTTGTCCTTCAAGTAGGGAGTTTTGCCTTCCAAACCACACCTTACATTTCTCCTTTTAAGTCAGCCCTTGCATTTATCTACTATGTGAAAAGTCAAATATTGCATTTTGTTATGCATTCCAGTGCATGTGGCATTGGTGCTCTTCCTTCTGGTCCTCATCTCTTTCCTGGGACTCTCCCACACAGTCATATGTAACATAGTATTAGGAAAGGTTACCCAGTGCATTTCAACTGTATTGGCAATGCTTTGTTTTCTCACTGGTTGGTCTTTGTTCTGTGATTCTATATCTCTTTTTGAGTGTTTTAAATACTTCATAATACATTTTAAAAAATAATAAGAATACAAGTAAAAAAATAAAAATAAAAGATATGGACTGTGTCTTGTCAAAAGATGTCCTGCGTATCAGTGAAGACTTGCATGGTAAATAGCTATAAGAAATTATGAGAAAGCACTACAGATGAGATATGCCTGCAATAAGGTGGCTCTGGGAGATGAGAGAGCAACTTCAACCTAGTTGGAAGTGGTGGTGCTATTATCAGGGGTGGTGGGAAGGGAGTGATGTACACTGAAAAAGCTCAGGCATTATCTTTAGGCTGGGCCTTGAAGGACAGCTAGAGTTCACCAGGCAGACAGAGCAGTAAGGATTATAGGCAAAGGGCATGGCCAGGGGAAAACACACGGTGCATGTGGGAAGTGGTTAGTGGTCCAACATAGTGGTGCAGAGTGTATCTGGGGGACTGGGCTAGAGTTTAGTATAGAAGGGTGAGTTTGGGAGAGATTATGCATACTATTTGTACCAGGCAAAGATACCTGAGTTTTATTCTATAGGCCCAAGAGGAGAGGGTTACAATCAGATTTGTATGTTAGAAAGCCTAGCTAGGCAGAAAAGTGAATGTGGGGTGAGCCTGGAGGCAGAAATAACTGGTCTTGAAGGATACATATGGGCAGAGATGTTGGAATGAATATACAAAGCAAAAGGAACAGCGTGAGCTGCAGCATAAAGGACAAAGGTAAGGTGGGTTCATGTGAAAGAAGGAGAGTATAAGAATTCAAAAATTCTTGATGAATATCAAAAAATATTCAATGAATGAATTAAGTTAGAAAGGGCTCTTGAATACCAGTCGAGGAAATCTAAACTTTGCTTACATGATGTTGAGTAACTATTTTAGATTTTTGGAAGGTACGGTATGAAGTGTAGTTTTTGGAAAATTTAATCTAAGTTTATGGTAGATCGAAGCAATGACAGACCAGAAACAGAGACCTGTTTTGATTTGGTATGACATGTAGTTGGTTTTTGGATTTTGGATTTTTGACTTATATAACAGAATTGTCAGTATCTCCACCTTATAAATATTATTTTTTGCCTAGTGTGGTGTGTGTTTTCATCTCTTTCCATTTCACTGATGAAAATTCTCTGTGAAATTAGAAAATGTTAGATTCTAAATTTTCCCAAGATTCTGAAACAACAGCTAAAAGTAATTTCTATATACTATTGGATAGAATATTATATCTCTCTTTTTTTGTTCTTATTGCATATATTTGCAAACAAAGGGTAGGAATCTCCTGATGAGAGATTTGGCAAATCCCATTCAGTTTTATGATAACAAAATAGTTTATTTGCTAGACGATAGACCTTAGATTCCAGATCATTCTCTGAGAAATCAAGGGTGACTACCAGTTTTGGAGCCTAAGCAACTGGGTGTGGTATTGATGTCATTTAATAAGACAGAAATACTAGTAAAAAATATACTGTCTGGTAAGAAAAAATACTGTGGGATTTGTATGTTTGGTTGGAGAGAGGGAATTCTCTTTGGCAGTGTCCAATTTGAGATGCTTGTTAGCTATGGAAGTGGAGACATCAAGTTAGATACACATACAGGTATATGTATATGTATATATATAAATGTATGTATACCTATATCTATGGGGGAGCTGACCTTTGGCAATATATTTGGGAGTAATCAACCTAAAGATTTTTTGTTGTTAAATCCATAGAACTGGTTAGATCAGTATATTATTAGTCAGGGTATGCTAGGCTCTGCTGCAGAAACAAAGAAACCATGGAAATTGCAGTGACTTATAGTAAGACTTAACTTTTGCTACTCAGAGTCAGATGCAAATGTTCCTGGGGAGGTAGTTCTCCTCTAAGCAAAGATCTCAGGAATCTGAGCTTCTACTGTGGGACTCTACCAGTAGCAGCGCCAAGATCCACTCAGCCAAACCCATTCGTGAAACAAATGTGTTCCATTTGTATTCTATTAATCCCTCTATTTTTGTGATTTTTTAAAAAACATTGATAATCTTTTAAAAAAATTCAATTTTAGAGTTCACTGAAGGTTCATATTCTGAAACATGACCCTTGTTTTGAAAGGTATGTACTTTGGCAATAAGAAAACAAAAGGCTAGTCTCTTAATAGTAGAAAAGTTTAGACTTTGGTTAATTAGATATATGGGGGACTTTTGTCTTTGCTTTTGTTTTGTTGTTTTGTTTTGTTTTTGTTTTTACATGTGATAATTTCAGAACATTTGTCATCTTGGCTAAAGAATGATTCAGAGTGCTGAATACTTTTGTTAATTTAACTTTGATGTTGGGAGGGTTGAAACAGAATCATATCATTCTCTAGGAGGCTGCCACTCCATTGCCTCTATATTTTAAGAAAATTGGCCCTCCATACAGGAAATGATTTCATCAGTGAAATTCCACTTTGCACAAGATGTAAGTCCCAGGGGCCTTGAAATAAGCCACTGGGCTCCATGGAGGGACTTTTCTAACATGCTGGCCCTGTAAGATAACTCTGTATTTAGTATTCTGTCAAGAGACTGTAGGGGTGCCATATTTATATCTCATACCTTGAAATGGTTTAAAACTAAGTGTTATCAAGCCACCTTTTGTTCTGTTTATGAGAAAGAGATTTATAATAAAAATCATAAATAAGAGACAAAGAAACTCTGAAGTTTCTTTTTTCTTTAGCCTGCCTTTCCCTGTGCAGTGATAGAACAATTTATGAATCTGACAAATCCTCCCCTAGATGATGGTAAGAGTATCACAGTGCTCAGCTGAGTAACTCCAGGCCACTAAAGTTTATTAGACTTTGCAGCAACAGCGGTGGGATTGACGCAATAATCAAATGACATGCTTGATCTGGGCTCTCCCTGGCTCTCTTCCCACCCATTCCCCTCCCATTTCCTTCCTTCCCTTTCTCCTGCCTGTACCTAAGGGGGGGGGGGGTAACCAACTAAACAGAGGGAATTTGAAATCGAATAGGTTGGCAGGGGTAGACTCCCAATTTTTGCAAGCAACATTCACTCAGAAAGTATGGAAAGTCTGAGCCAAAAGGTTAAGTGAAAATAAGGAACATGGTCATAAACACTTTTTGACTAAATTTTTGGTTTGGATCTGGGTAACCTAAGAGGCAGGAAGAAAAGACTGCCTCACTCTTAGGCCAAACCTGAATCGTCAAGACACCAGAGACATAATCAAAGGGTATCTATAACTTGAGTTAAACCAACACCGATGGGTCAGAGTTGGTGAAAAGACAGAAATTTAGACCCTGGAAACAAACTACATTGTGTTTTAAAAACTGTGGGGTTCATAAGGCATATTCATTGCAAAAGCAAAGCTTTTGAGAAGTTGCTTAATCCAGTGCCTCAAAATGGCAGCTGGAGGCTGAATCTGTACATCCTCTTGTTTGATTTGAACTGCACTATTTTGTAAAGTTGAATTTTAATGCTTTCAGGAGGGATTTTCATAGTCTAGAGTATCAGGCTTTACCTCTCTCTGTTATCTTCTGCCTCTTCTACACATACAAGGGCTCTTCAAAAAGTTCATGAAAAGATTGGTATTATCTTTCAGTTCTATTTTTTCCATGAACTTTTTGAAGTACCCTTGTATGTACTTTAACTTCTGGCCCAAGCAGGCCTTTGTGTTTGACCCCAAAGTCCATCCCCTGCTTCTAGTAGGACCACAGAGTGACTCCTGATCGAAAAGGAGGAGAGATCTTAAACTAACCTCCTAGCTGTCTGCTCTTAAGGAGATGGAATTCAGTGGAAATTGCTAAGTGTCGCCGTTGTTGAGGAGCAACTGAAGAAGTTGGCATATTACGAGAAAACTACCAGGCTGACACCCAGCACACGAGACCTTCAGCTTTTTCGAGACAGCAAAAGGAAAAGGTCTCTCAAATATCAAGAAACGTACTTTATAACCAGAATAGCTGTGATAAATGGGGTAATAATATTCCACCCTGCCTATAAAGAAAAGTGGTATGGACATTATTGCTTTTTTGGACACTGGAGCAACTGTATCACTCATTTCTGAGAGGTTGTCAAGAAAAATTGAAGGGTTTAAATATATGACCTTTTACAGGAATTACTTCAACAATAGTTTATTCTACCAAGTCCACTGAAGTTGCGGTTGCAACAATGAATGTCCTGTTGTGAGATGCAAATTGAAGGCTAATTACAAGATTTAATCCAATCTGGCTGGGCAGTTCTTGAAAAATTGGGTTTCTGCTACGCTGTTTCTGCTATTCTGTCGCAAAGAAGAAATAACAGAAGGAAATTTTAAGGAAGAAATAGTAATATTTGGAATGCAAAAGCTGTCATAAATATAGACTGATCTTGAAGGAAATGGGTTTTGCTTTATGAATCATGGTGTTAATGACACAGTCATCCAGACTGATGCAGAACACCAGCAAAGCCTCCAGAAAACGGGGGCAGTGTGGATGGCAACCGGATATGCGTGATAAAGCGAGATGAGGAAAATGAATATTTGTTCCTTCTTTGGCTAGTCACTCTTACACGAGACACCACACTGTTATACCTGTCCCGACCATGCACATGATCTGGCCTGAAGGAGATCATTTCAGGAATACCAGGGTGAGGGGGGAGAGAATGTTTATTGAAATTAATTGAAAGCACCACTTCCTGCTTGTCAGTTTTGCCAGCTGCATAATTGTATCTGAAGCCCTGAGTAAACTCCATCTATAGATGAGTAGTTCAGATTAAATGGTGTCACCTGTAGTCATTGACAACTCCCGGGATCTTCTCTGTCAAGCACCATATGTGCACACCAGAGACATATCCAAAGGCTACTGGCAAACATCTTTAGATAATGAGTGCAAATTAATAACTACTTTTGTATGTCAAGAGAGATCATGCCATTTTAATGTTATGCCCTTTGGCTGAACAAATGGGACAAAGATCTTTTAGATACTAATGAATAGTGTCTTACAAGGATTAATTTGCCCAACTTTTTGCCAAGTGGACATCACATGCAACATAGCTTGGTTTGTTGGGTCTTTGGTAGGGGTTGGCTCTATGGAACTAAGAGAAAAAGGAGCTTTAACTTTGAGCTATAAGACAATTATTTAAGAGGATGTTGGTCTGGATTCTCAATGAAGCAGCTTTTCATGTGGTCACCGTGTAGGGGTGCAGGCTGTATCTTTATTCATACAGATCTTAGACTAGATGAATGGTGCCCCCTAGAGTTGTGTATGCATAGCCAGTGCAACTGTTTACAGTGGCCCTGAAAGCTTCTCAAGACTGCCTGTCATTTCTTTCTAGGTGACAGTATCTAATACTAATGGAAAGGGTAATAATACTCCATGGGATTAACAAGACTTTGTTTATCAGCAAGGATTTATAGTCATTCTGATTAGGAATACAATATTCTTTGTTGTTATATATAGGAGTTATATGTGTACGTGTGTGATTTCTAATAAAAAATTAGATATAATTTTTCAGGTATCAGTATTCCATATATTAAAAGTATGGATAATTGTCCATATTGGCTAGGGGAAGGGAAATAGGTATTTTCTTAAATTCTTATTTGGCAGCATAAATTGACAGAGAGTTTTAATTTTTAGGAAAATTTGGAAATAGCTATTACATAAAAAAGGCTCATATCTTTTGACCAATGAATCCCTTTTAGGGCTCTAGCAGAAATACCTCCATACAGGTACAAATATATATATGTGGGCTGGTTAGTTAGCTCAGTTGGTTAGAGCATAGCCTTGTAACACCAAGGTCAAGGGTTCAGTTCCCTGTAACAGCGAAAAAAAAAAAAAAAAAAAAAAAGTATTAACAACAGATACATATATAAGCATTGTCTATTGTAGTGTATAATGACAAAGGCAGCCAGTTATATAGACATATCTGAAAATGGGGATAAATCAACTGAGGAATGTCTATCTGGAATGCTATGAAATAAGGAGTGAAGCAGATCAACTGGCTGGTGTTCAATAGGCAACATTTGCAAGCGTATATGGCAACCCTATCTTTATAAGAACTGACTTAAAATATTTTATTAAGTGGAAAAAACAAGTAGCAGTACAATATTTAGAAGATGACCCCATTTATATGAAAATTAAGTAAATAAAAATTACACACACACACACGTACGTGTGGAAACAACTCTGTATGAATAGACACTGAATCACTACCTGTGATTATCTGTTAGATGAGATTATAAATGACTCTCACTTCCTGTGATGTATTTCTATAGTTTTCTATTTTAAATATTTGACAATGACAAACAAAAATAATGACAGATTTTAAAAAATTTGCAATTAGAAAAAAAAAAACCTGCTAGCTTCCTTCTTCAGAGTGCATTCAGAGATTTTGCTTGGTCAAGTTCATGATCATGAATTCTTACGATAATGTGGATCCCCTAGGCAAGGAGCTGCAGTCACACACTGGGTGCTGAGACCAGCCAAGAGCTAATTCCTGGCCCTGTAGAAAAAAAGGAAACCTGATTCTTCTGCAATAATGGTGACCACAATCTTTTGCAGTAGTTACTTTTTCTGTATGCTTGAACCCACATTTTTACATGGTACTGCTAAATACATACATTCCCCGGGACTCACATTTCAGATAAATAGTCACAAATCAGGTTGACCACATCCACCCCCACTCCTTCAAGAAGTCTTTGTAGTATTTGTGTGTCACCGAAGGATCAAAATGTTACAATATGGAATATTTGCCTTGGCCTCATAGAAGACCAGAACCCACCTGGTTGTCTTCTAAGTGCTGGTGGTGGTGGAAGGATTCTTAGCCATTTTGAATGGTCAAGACTCATGAGAACCTATTGGAAGCTATGGTAACAGTAATCAATCTACCAACATACCCTCTTCAAACATCATTTTGTACATAATTTAGGGGATATTTTCCCTTTTGGAGACTTTCCACTAAGGCACCGTTTTTTGTAGGTATTCAAAAAGTATGATAGACCAGAGAAAAGTATGATAGAAAGTAATATATGTTTTTGTTCATAGGCACATTAAAAATGGCTGTAACATCAGTATGAAGATGGTCCTAGAAAGATAGCTTTCTTCTTCAAAGATTTGAATAATAAAACATCATTCTAGGTTTATGCTTTGGAAATTTGAGGAGGTTATAGGTCGATGACCACCATATTGGTGTTATGCACCTGTGAAATGTGGATCTACAGGAGAAATTTCTGCTAATCTCAGTTATTGGGAGTAGCTAGTCTTCTCTTGTTTTCTTTTCATTTTGTGAACACTGGTCACATTGTAAATTATTAAGATTTCCCTTTTTGGCTTAGTTGCCGGAAGGCCGTAGAACACAATAGGTATTCCCTTCAGACAAGTACATAGGACTTGATCTCATTTTGCATTCATCCAATGCTGAAACCATTTCATACCCCTTGTATTTTTCTTTTTCCCCCCTCCCTCCCAATTTCTAACTTATGTTATTGGTGTAAATGGGAAGCAGCTCTAAATCTTTCTGGAGAAAAAGGAAGTATACAAAATAAAAGTAGAGGAAAGGAAATAAATATGGATAGTTCTGGAGCTGGTGGTATTTCATCTCCCACTTGACTTTTCATCTCCCACTTGATGAGGCTCAGGGGTCAAGCTTCTGTAGCACTAGCTGTAGAGTCCAGGCTGTTGTAAAAATGCCTAACTGCCCAAAGCTGCTCGGGGTTGGCTGAGATGCAGTCGGGAACATCCGGGCAGGTACTTCCACCCACGCCTTAAACACACATGCAGCATGAGAGGGAGACCATATCTGTGGGGGAAACTGTAGTTCTGCTTTGGGGACATGGAGGAGAAGTGGCTTCAGTGGGAACATGGACTTCCAGGATTCAGAGACTCAAGAGAATTCATCTTAGCATTTCCCTAATTGCCACTTGCTGTCCACTTTTGTCCCAACTCGACTTGTGTAGCAGATATTTTTATAAAGCTGGTATTTCTGTATGTGGTCACTTCCTACATAACCTTATTAGGAGGTGGCCCATTTTTGCTGGTTCAAGTAACCAGTACAATAAAACCCTCTTTTAATTTATCACTTAAAAAAAAAAGGCGCAAAGCCTAATCACAGAGATACGTTGGCCATCTCATTATCAATTGGGTACACGAGGAGGTGACTGCAGGGTGTCCTGCAAGTGAAGGCTTCTTTCTTCCCAATTATTTGACTTTTTGGCTCCCTCACATTCCATAATGAGGGACGTGATTGAAGGCAGGGGCTGCTTTCTTCAGCGATTTACCGTGGGCTGAGAATCTGGGGCTTGGTGGCTCTTTGTCCATTGAGCACTATGTCACTGGACCTGATCCCTGAGAGGAGAGCAACAGAAATATGCTGTTAAATCTTTAAAATAAGATAACCTTTAAAGTATTTTGCGTTTGTATTTTGCTTTCTTCTAAGGCATTCAAAGCATGTAAAATGACTACCATGCTATTAGGATGGCATCTTGCTGAAGGAAATGAATGGCGATTTTTCTTTTTTTATGGGTTGGGAAGTTAAGGGCCAAGGAGAGACGTGGAACAATTAGCCAGCCGATTTGCCAGCAATGGGTCTGGGCTAGCCCCACTTAAGGATCAGAAGTCCTGTTTTAAGAACATTCATTTTAACAAGGAGAATCTCAACCTGGAGGGAGCCAGATTTCCCCAGCCTGCCCAGTAAATATTCAGTCGTTTCAGTGTGTGTTTGATGGTCTTTAGCAACACAAAGCAAGTCCAGCATCCAAGGAATGTGTAGAGGAATGTTAATTCAAGGTGCGGACCATAACTTGATTTTCTCGATTTCCTTGAGTTTAAAGTCTCAGCCACAATATTACATTACCAAAGTTATTCGCATTTGAAATATAATACCTGGGGGTTGACATTTAATTAAATTACAGTGCTGCCTCCAGGCTGTGAGGAACCAGGCTGGCACGCTGTGCGGACAGTGCTGGCAGTAACTTTGTGCCCTTCCTGAAAGACATAACAATCAGACGGTGGTGTCCCTGTGAGAGACTGGGAGGAGGAAACTCTGATGGCCATCAGGTGCACACAGTTGTCTGGTTTGCTCTTAAAAATACAGAGTAGAAAGCTGACAAGGGAGGTCATGGAGCATAGAGAAGAGTACTGTTTTCATCACACCTTGAAGCTCCAGTCTCCACGTTTTCTAAATGTTCTGAAAGAGGAGAAATGGTGTGAGAGCTCCTGGGTCTTATCATAGCCAAGGCCCAGTCTAGGCCAGCAGGGTCCCCAGTGGCAAAGGAAACTTGTTCTTTAGGCTTCAGAGTCAACATGCTCAAGATAACTGGGGTAACCGTGTTACCATTTCTCCCCCTCCTGGGAATGCCTGGTAGTCGAGAGACAGAAGAGGCCCCCATAGCCCTTTCCACTGATCACAGTTCCTGCCTTCCATGCTCCCAAGCCCCGCCATGGGCTCACTAACTAGGCATGGAATTGCGAGCAACCACAGTGTGCACACGGAGCTCTTGCTGTCCCATCTCCTGCAGCCTCAGTTCTTGACTGGGAGAGATTTTTCCTTCCCAGGGGACATTCTGTAAAGTCTGGGGACATTTTTGATTGTTATGACTGGGGAGGTGCTATAGGCACCTATTGATTAGAGGTCGGGGATGCTACTAAATAACCTACAATGCACAGGACAGCCCCCCACAGCAAAGAATTATCTAGCTCAAAGGGCCAACTGCACTGCAGTTGAGAAAGCCTGCTTTAACAAAAGGTGAGATCTTGAAAGAGTGGATTCCAGCTACCGAGACAACTATCAGGATAGAAAATAGTCTATGAAATGCACTGCCTCAGTGTGTCAGTCAAGGACTAGCCAGGAAGCAGAAACCACACTGGTATTTGAAAGGAAGCATATTCACCGCAGAGCTTTAGTGGTCCAGACGTTGGAGAGGCTGAGAAGGGGGAACAGAGAGGCCAGGCAAAGATTAACAATGGCAGGAAGCCATGACCACTCCTCGGCCAAGGGACAGAGGGAAGAGGTGGCAATGCTGGGCCTAGGGGTTATGGTAGTTAGAACCACAGCAGACCTGTCTGCTGGGAGTAGGAGCTACAGGAGAAAGGAGATTACAGAGGAGAGGAAACTTCTGGAGGTGTAACCTGAGGAGGAGAAAGGGGAGAAATACTCTGATTTCTCCCTTCCTACTGTCTTCTAATCTCCCTCCAGTGCCTCCTATCAGCTGAGCCCCAGCAGGAAACCCCTGGCATGGGTGTCTGGGAAACTATCTGCAGGGGAGTGTGATACATGGATTTGAGGGCAAACTGGCCCAAGCCTGGAACCCAGTGAACTCTCCAGGGCACCAGCACCAGCAGAACAATGGTGACTTTGAGCCACCGACCCAAGAGTTCTGCTATGCCTGGTACTGCTCCCCAGCAGAACATTGCCTTTCCTTATGCCTGGGGACTCTGTCTTAAAAGAATGTCCTAGTCCTTGAGAAAGAGAGGGCAGACCTGATTGTTGCTTTTTCATTCAGCCTAAGAAGTAGAAAACGTCACGTGTTGAGTGGCCTCATGACATAATGAAGAGTTTCGTGTCTCTGTGCCGACAGCGAGGTTCAACGGGAACCCATGTTAATGTGCAGAGTGCACATTGTTAATTTCGCTGTGTCTGTGGCAAACTCAATCCTTCATTGTCAGGCTTTGACTCATTTTACTGGCAGCGATCTTGCTCCTTGCTTCACTCAGATGGATCCTCTCCATGGGTCCTGCCCCTCTCTAAGCTGGAGTCAGGCTGGAAGGACAAGGTTGTTGGGAACTAGAGAACCTGCTGTGATGGGTTTTACTTTTTCTTACAGTGCAATTTTAAGACTCCAGACGAAGCAAAGGAAATTAATTTATTGTTTTCCATTTCACCTGTCCAACAGGTCACCAAATTCACAGGGATAAAAGTGATAGATTTTCAAGAGTGTCTTCTTTAAGGAAGTTCTATAGATGGTTAATTACTTTTGCCCCACTTTTGATTATCTGCACTAATGGAGATGTGGAGGGCACAAATCAATAAAATCTCTTGATAATCCAAAAAAATCTCCATGTTGCCATTAGTTTTGACCTCCTCCCCCACCAAACCTTTTATCGGAGCTGCTAAAAAGTGCTTCTGCACCCCCTGGGCTCTCAATATATTCAGCTTGTTGACAGGCTGACTGATAAAATGGTCTGATTTGAGTTTTATCTCTTTTTCCTTCTCCTGCCCACTCTCTGGGGGAGGTGCTAATGAGCAGCAAAAGAACAAAACCATAGGAAAAAGAGACTACAGAAAAGCCAGGGTAGCACACCAAATGATTAAATAGCTCCCGTATCCCTGAAACCTTATAATGTCAGCTTTGTGGGTTTTTTTTTTCTTTTTACCTGAAGTAAATTGAAATAACTAAAATGGGCCAAATACATGGGGCCTTCACAGACCCTTGCTTTGAAGCTTTCAATAGCATAGCTTTTGTATAGTATTCATTTTCTGCAGAAAGATTTTTAATTGTTAATCTTTATAAATGGTGTTGATACCACTTCTCATGCTGGTAAAATGCCCAGGTATTTTCTTAAGCAACTTCAAAGCACTGACAATTGGAATAGCAATGCTGTCTTAATCCTACTTGGGACGGCTACACACGAGAAAGGGTTTGGGGAGGAGGTTAAATTGGTTTTCCTTGTTCTGTTTTGGCATCATCGAACATATTTATCTGTGATCAAGAATGGAGTTACAGGTACCATAGAAAGAGACCAGGACATCGCTGGCTGCGTACCCGTTTAGTGCACACACTTATCTTCCATGCTTGAGAGATCTGGCAGGATTGACAACGAATAAAGCATATGTTGATGCGAACACAAGATCTCTTCAAAGTCCCAACTTGCATGTTTTTCTTCAAGACCTGCAATAATGCCTTGTTTGGGTCTGGTTCCTGCCAAAGATGACCCCGTCTTCCCACTGTGCTAGAATGCACCCTAAATAAACGGAGTGGCTGATAAAGTGTGTGAAGGTGAGATGAGGAGAATACGAGGAGAGAAAATGAATCGGCATCTGATTTGATCCCTGCGAGGGATACAGAGACCCCCTCCCTTTGTTCTTCACTCTCCACAGAGGAACGAAGGTTCCTCTCCAACGAAGAAAAGCAGGGCATTTTCTGATTCTCCTCTCTGTATTTTCTTCAGTTGCTTTTGTTCAGTTTGCCAGATATCATTTGAAAGCGATTTCATAAATATCAAAGTGGTTATGAAAGTCACTATTTGTATCTGGCAGGTGGCTTATAAAATCACTCAGGAACCACCTGGATTTGAGGAATTAGGACGATGTTTCAAGGTTCAGGCAGAGAAGCAGAACCATCATGAGTGATTAGGGTAAGGATTTGTTGCAGGGTTTAGAGCTTACACAATTGTGGGAGCTGGTAGATTGCTCCATGCAGGCTGCTGCCTCTGTATCTAGTGTTGAAACTAAAGTTGCCATTGATGAGTCAGACCAGCGATTGGGAAGAAGAACGGGAAGTGGACAAGAGTGAGGATGACCTTGAAATCCACGAGGATAACTGAATCCATGACCACAAGTTGGAATTCCCATCTGTCTCTGACCACTTCTAATCTCAATGCCCTGGGTGACTGGCAGGGGAAGATGGCACCCTGGCTTTGCATGTGCATGTGGTGAATGCACCATGGCATTGCATGTGCGTCTGGCCAAGGACTGAAAATCTGAAAGAGTAGATCCAGCAGGAGCTGCAGCAGCTGTGGGTCCAAGTGCTGCTGCACCTTGACTGGGTGAGCTTGCAGATCCCAACAACGTGTATGAGCTGCCGCTGGGCCTGGTGCCCAAACAGTGCACCAACCTTCAGTGCATTAAAAAAAGAATGGCCGCTGCTTCACTCCTGCCTTCCAAATCTCTTGCAAAATGCCACTTGTGGGCAGCACTAACCTGAAACCACACAGGGAAGGGGACACATAGTTCATGCTTAGTTAAGTTGGCACCATATAAAGCCATGTGATGACATGGCTCAAAAGAGACTGTCTCTGGACACATGTATATGTAATGGGACTTCACACCTTTGCAGGAACCTGACTTCTTGGTGAATAGCAAGATGTCACTGTTCAGTGATATCACTTAAACATACAGTGACCTTGTATAATTTGTGTTTCAAACCAGGATATTTTTGAGAGTGAAAGTGAGAGCTATATGTGGCATATTTGGCATTTGTTTATTGATCAAAAATTGTTTTACTGTAACTATAAGACTCCACTTTATATGAGGTACCTAGAGTAGTCATATTTATAGAGGCAGAAAGTAGAATGGTAGTTGCCAGAGGCTGGGGAGAATTGAGGAATTATTGTTTAATGGGTACAGGGTTTTGATTTTGCAAGATGAAAAATGTTTTGTGGATGGATGATGGTGATGGCCACACGACAATGTGATGTACTTAGTGCTACTGAACTGTACACTTAATAATGGTTAAAATGATAAATTTTATGTTATGGATATTTTTCCACAGTTTTAAAAATAAATAACTTAAAAATATATTTTCAAAAAGCTGTTTATTGTATTGGGGATTCTACAAATGATTCTATTCAAAAATTATTTTTAAAAATTTTATTCCTGAAAAATTAAGATAACACATATCAGTGTACATTAGAGCAAAATAAGAACAACTTTTTATATTATGTGAACATTAAAAATAACATACACAGAATAATTATTCTTGGTACATATTCACATACTGTAATAATCTTAGCCATGTGACAGTAAAGTGTCACTAGTATTCCTAAGAATGTACTTTTTTCATGTTATTATTTTTAATTTTTTCATAAAATTGCCTGCAATTTTCAAAGTTGCATTTTTTGGTTGAAATTATTGACATGTTTAATTGACTAATCTTTGTAAACCATGATACTTTAAAGTGGAAAATTATTCTCTCTACAAATGCTAGAATGTCTGGGAAGCTCAGAGAAAATTCTGCTAAATGGAGTATATCCTCAAATCTTTTTTTCCCCTTTTCAAACTGAAATGTATAAATATTTCAGCCAAAATATTTTCACGGGTACTATCTTATTGCTTTCATTCAGGAAAACTTTTTGTAATAAAAAGTAAATAAGGCAAAGCTCATAAAATTATCTGTCTCTTTATAATTCTTTTGAATATTTTGCCAAATTAAGATGCTACAAAATCATAGACTCTCTCAACTTCAGTTTATCCCAGTAAAAACAAATTTATATATAAAGCACAACTCCATCAAATATTCTTTGCAGAATTTAGGATATTCTAAAGCATAGCTGAAGAATTTCAAAATAAAATCTTATTCATCATTTAATATGTATGAATTTCCTTTTTGCTTTTTTGGGGATAAATTTTAATGTGTTCATCCATACAAATATTTTCAATAATTGCTATTCACTGAACTCCTCGGGCTGTAGTTTTTTGATGTTCATTTGCTGAATACTTGATTAAAGGTTTCTAACTGGTTTTGAACAAAATGCATACAAAATTTATAGTACTCATTTATATACACGATTAATACCATTGTAGAACACATAGGCTAACTTATAAAGTAGGCCTTCAAAGTTTCAAATCTAAAACCCAATTAATGAGAATAACAATCAGTGATAAGCTGTAAAGAAAGAAAAATAATACAACCATATGGAAGTTTTTTCAAAAATTAATTTCACATTAGCTTAGTCACAAATTCTTGTACTTTGATTAGTTTAGTTTAGGGTATATGAAATGTAAATTTTAACATCTGTTTCCACTAAAATCTAAAATGAGTGAAATTAGTTTAGGAAAACAGTGATTTGATCTAAATAAAAAGTCATAGTTGAGAGAGTGATATGCAGTAGCACCTTCTGCAACTTTATTTGTTAAATCATCATTTTTTGGTATAGTCTCCTTAGAATAATTACTCATTTAAGGCAATTCTTCAGCAGACTTACGTCTTTTGCTTTTCTTGTGGTCAGTGATATGACTACGATTCCTCCATGGTGGATGGTAAATGTCAACACACATTTTGCACAAGTTACAAGCTCTAACCAACTTTCTTAAGAAGTAGAAATACATAACTTAAATTTACTTCAAACATGTATTCGAGCTCATTAATGCCTAAAGAGTTTATTATAAAATAAAAAAGCATTGCCTAGTATTAAAATTAATAAGTGGTTATAGATTCTCATCATATACTGAAGGGCAAAATTCAATAGCAAGAGCTCCCAGACTACTCTGTATAGGATCACGACAGGACTGTCATTTCCCACTTTTCCTGCTGACCCCACCACCTCTGTACAGCTTATAGGCATACACCATGGCACAAGAAGCCAGCAAAGGCAGTAGTGGCTTTTCTCACGACCACCATAGACCAGAGGAGCTAGCTCTCCCTAAGTGCCCATTTTATCAGTGAGTGCCCTGCAAGCTGTCCTTGAAAGAGAGAGGTATGAGTTGCCCCTGGAAAGCATCTAGAAAAGAGATAAGGCTAACACTGGTCATTTTTTAGATTTAACTATGTGTTAATGTGAGAATTCTATCATTCACAACTAGACAATCCCATAGCAGAAGCTGAAAGCACAAAGTACATGCCTATCAGCTAAATCCGGGGATATTTTTTTAGTAGAACTATGACTAATAAAATTTCATTATTAAGGGAAAAAAAAAATCCAAGACAAATCCTAAAACAAATGAAACATCAGGATAATAGGAGTAACTTGGAATTGTGCTGGGTAAATCAGGACATATGGTCACCCTTCTCAAAAGCAAATTTTTTTCTGTTTGTTTGTATGTTTATTTCATTGCTCAATTAGAGAACTTCAAGCATATTCTCTCAACTCTGGTTTCTCTTTTTTGGTAGGCAGATCATTCCAGGGAATCATTAGGCCTTGGTGAAACCTTCAGAAGGTAGCACCCTTTGGAATATTCCTTTCTCAATAACAGAGCCTGGTTGTTAATAATACATAAGTCTTGAAATTCTGACTTCTTTGCCATTCTTAGGAGAGTTGATCTGATTTGATTTCATATTATCAAACTTGAGATTATTCTGGGTATTACTTAGTCTAAAAAGCAGTACAAGTATTTTTTACACTGACCTAATTGGTAGAGATGATTACTAAGTGGAAATAGTTTCATTCAGAGTTAGAATAATGTCTAAAATTATAGTGTTTGCTGCAAATAAAAACATATCAAATCCTGAAAACTCCAACTGGGGTTCACGTTTTTAACAAATCAGCAGGCACTTGACACAGAAAAAGGACTTTATTCTGCTAGTTTATTTTATAGATTGTTATTCATTCAAATTATGACCAGTTCTCTCTAGTCCATCTTTCCAAAATGTGTATTTTTAACCCTTTGAGTCCTCCTACAGAGAAGGACTCTTTTGCCCTCTAAGTCTGAATGTTGTCTGCTTACAGAAATATGTTTTGGGATAAAAAAAAATCTTGTTTGGTTTTATTTTGAACATAATGTCCCATTTGCATTTTCTTATTGTAGCCTGTCACTTGTTATTCCAGAAACTTTCCTTGAGGAGTTTGGAGTGGCTTTGTACCACACGGAACATCATTGGTTTACGTGTATGAACTGCTACAAAATGCAGTGATTGCTTAAAAAACACTATAGTTGCTTAAAAAAGATGACTTTGATTGTGTGTGTGTTTTTTGTTCCCATCACAATAACATTTTGCAGGTGATTATTAAATTAGAGATTTTCTTTGTTTTTCTAACAAAAAAAAAAGCACCCTTTTTATGTCAGCACCAATTGAGTGGTAATTTTTCACATTTTACAAAAGATTTTTCTGTCCTACCTCCACGCCCCTCCCCCAGATAAAGAAGGGCTTTGACATTCTATGACAGGGAGGGTTTTTTGCATACACAGTGCTTTTGACTTTTCTTTTAAAAAAATCTGTTGACTCTATTGAAATGTGACAGGACAATATTTAACCTGAATAGAGGCATGTTGACTCCTCTTATTAAAACTGACAGTTAAGGACGTTTCTCTCTTTATTCCTTCTGATACACGCAGACAAGTCTTCACTGCTAACTAGTATACAAAATCAAAAACAAAAAAATACAGAGCAAAGAGATGACTACCTTATAAACAATATATGAATGACAATCGCAAGTTTAATCTAGCAAAGAAACCTTTTTTTATCCTTTAAGAAAATTAAAGCCCTTTCAAATTAGCTTGATGTATGAAGACAGACTGACATCATTAATTTTCAAAAGTATTCACTCTTCTTCCTTGGCTGCCTTTCCTCTCGAAGATATGGAATGTTCCGCGAAGGCCTGGACAGGACCACAGCGACACCTACGGAGAGAGTCCAGGGCCTCATTGGAGTCTTGTGTAAAGCTTGAAGCTCTTGTTCCTTGGAATTTCTGTCTTATTTGCACTCTTAGGACAAAGATGGTGGCCATGGCTGTTGTCCCTAAGTTCCATGCTGACTGACACTTGGTCTTTTTGTTTGAAAAAATGGCCGGAAATGTCAAGCTTTCAAGTTCTTTCTGTCTTGTTGGACCAATAAAGGGCCTCATTAGCATGAATGAGGCTTAAGTTCCTTTCAGTTGGACATGAAGTGGGGCTCTTGGGAAGAGCACAATTAGGAACCTAATGCCAACTTTCAGGGACAGGCAGGAACCATATGGAATTTAGATGTCTCTGGGTACTTGCCCACTCTCCTTGGCTTCCACAAGTCAAACCTCTCAAAAGGAATTGTCTGATTCCTTATGTATAATGCATTGGATTTTTATACAACATCAGTGAGTTGTCCACTGAGACAGAATTTGGGGGGGGGGAGGGTATTATATAAGGATTAATGATGGAGTAATTTTTGTTGTAATGGAATTTGAGCTATAGCAAAACCATGAATGGAATTGTTTGCTAGCGTGCTGGCAAAGTCATCCCTTATTTTGATTTCCATACTGAGCATTCTCTCCTCTGCATTGAATATCAAGTAAGATTTCTTCAAATGCTCATCAAGTTTTCCAACACTTTTATTGTGGAGAGTCAGGAAAACTGCAGTTTGTTCCAGGCAGCCTCCTGCATTTACCATGCTGAACAATCAGTCTTCTCCACTCCGATACTGATCCACCCAGTTTGTCTTTGGAAATTACCCTATTTGTATTTCTCTGGTTATCTTGGAAGGTGCCATGTAGGACACTTGGTCAAGGCAGCCTGTAGATTTTTTCACAGAAGCAATTTTAGATGCCTTCTGTCTTGTGAAGAGGAACCACACCATGTCACTATTGGGCTCAGTAGAGCCTATGACAAACGAGATCATCCTCAGGTCTTCAGGTCTAAGAGGTGTCAGAAAACATTAACAATTGGTATGTACAAGTTCTAGGTTTTATCCTTTGCATGTGCTAGGATAGTGGGAGAGGCTGCCAAGTATGTCACGGTGTCTTAGTTTGGGTTTTCCCCAAAGCAGACCTTAGGGCAAGAATGTGATGCATGTGGCTTATCTGGGGAGTGGTCCCAGGTGTGTTGTGAGGGAGTGGGGGGAAGGAAAGGGATCCTGTGAGGCATGTGGTAAAGCTGGTCAGCACTGCGGGCAACTCGAGCTTCTTCCTGCTGGGGATCCTACAGGAGAGACTGTGTGACCACCCTTCAGAATGGGACTATTGAGGGACAGGAAAGTCCCATCCCTTATTGGTTCAGAGTCATTCCTGGGTATTGATTTCTCAGCACTTCAGACCTCTCTTCTTCCCTGGTCAAACACTGCCTCAGCTCTAAAGAGTGGGAAGGCAGTGTATGTGGGATCTGTCTGCTGGTTACTTCTGGGTGGCCCGAGGGGATGTGGGGAAGGCACCAAGAGCTACAGGTACACATGGTTTAGAGAATTAAGCACAGTTACAATTTTTTTTTTTGTGTGTGTGTGGTGTGTTTATGTGTGTAGGGGCTGCATTATTAGTTCTTAGCATTAATGTAAAATATATATGTGAGGGTAGGTATTACCACTGTTACTCTCAAGCAGAGGTACAGGGTTCTTGTTATAGAGGGAAACTGTCACAGGCAGTAGGAAGGAGCTATAGACTCCCAAGTCCTCTGCTTAGCTATTTTAGCTCCAACTGAATGTAAAGTGCAAAAAAGAGAGACCCATTAATTGAACAACATGGTGGTCAATAAGTCACAAGGGCTATATCATACAGGACTGAGTTGTGGGTCTTAAAAGGTGATGTTTTCTCTTTATTTCAGCTACCACTAGCTCTAGAACAGCACTGTCTGGTAGAACTTTCTATGGAGATGGAAATGTTCTATATCTGGGCTGTCTAATATGGTATTTGAGAGTTAGGTGTGGCTACTGAGATGTGGCTATTGTGATTATATCAGTCAGCAAGGGTTGCTATAATGAAATACCACAGACTGGGTGTCTTAACCAACAGAAATTTATTTACACACAGCTCTGGAGGCTGGAAGCCTGAGATCAAGGTGTCGCAGGGTAGATTTCATTCTGAGGCCTCTCTCCTTGGCTTGCACACGGCCACCTCTCTGTGTCCCATGGTTTTCCCTCTGTGCATACACATCTCTGGTGTCTCTCCTTGTCCAAATTTCCTTTTCTTATATGGATACCAATCAGATTGGATTAAGACCCATCCTAAAGGCTTCTTTTACAATTGATCACCTCTTTAAAGAACTTATCTACAAATATGGTCACATTTAGAGATACTGGGGGGGGGATTAGGACTTCAACATATGAATTTTGGGGGGGACACAATTCCACCCATATCAGGAACTGAGGAGCTGAATTTCTAACTTCAATTAATTTAAGTTGAATAGTCACATATAGCTAGTAGCTACTTTATTAGACAGTGCAGTTCTAGAACATTCACCTGTTGGCTTTACTCCCACGAATCCATAAAGGTCTATGGTAGTGGGGTTCCTCCTTCACTGCCAAGTCCATGGTTCAACTGGAACCCCACACAAAGAGTTGTGTCCTGGCAGTTGTCCACATCAAATAAAGCCATAATTCTTTAGGAAACAGTAAAATCCAAGGCTGGAAATGATAGAAAAGCAGATCCCCAAGGTTGAAGGTTAAGAGTAGAGATACCAGCCAGAGACAGTCAGAAACTAGAAGCTGGATGGGAGCAGAAGAAAATCTGTAATAAAGTGTAGTGAGTCCTGGACACTTACTACAACTCTGATTATAACTGGTCTCATCTTCTTGAGTTGCCACAATCTTTGATGGTAGAAGAAAAACTAACACTTGTTAGCTAAGGGTACTTCTACCTCTTCTATTTTAAAATAGTCTCTAGATTAGATTCATTCTGTTTAGGATAAATATTATGTTGATGAAAGGTTCAAACACCCCTTCAGGGAGGGCTGTGTCTCTCCTCTTGTACCATCTGATCCCACCACACCTCTTTTCTTCCCGCAGCCTCTGACAACAGGGGGAGAACATGTCTTCTCAGTGGCAGCTGTCCTTGGGGCTCCTCCACAACCTGGGTAGCCTGGGAGGCTCCAGGCATTCAGTGCTGGTACCCACTGAGATTCAACTGGATCTGGCTGGTCTTTCCAGGATCTGTCTTGGTATGGCCATTGCCTCTGGTCCCCTCCATAGAGGCTTCTTGTCCACCAGTTCGCTCATCGATTCCACATCTCTCCTCCTTGATTGCCTAGATTCTGGCACAGGCTCTGAGAACTAGGATGCTACCTCTAGTCCCATGATTCCCATCAGGGAGTGACTTTTCCCCCTCCCTAGGGGACAGGGACAATGCCTCAGGATATATTTGGTTCACCCAACTGGAGGGGGTGGGGGTGTGCTACTGGCATCTAATGGATAGAGGTCAAGGGTGTTATTAAACAATCTACAGTGTGTAAAACAATCCCCACCACAAAGAATTGTCTGGCCCCAAACGTCCTATTGCTGAGGTTGAAAACCACCTTTTAGTCCATCTTTTCCATACCTCCTTCAAACATTTCCAAACAATACTTTGGCAGCCACACATCCTCTTGGTGCCATGCTCAAAGTAAGTCCTACTCCAGGAGACTTGCAATTTGTCTCCCTTTCCCTGAGAATTAAAGAGCAAGCCCCACTACATTAGCAGAAACAACACACATATGTGAGGGTTTCTATCCCCTTTGGCTCTACACTCTCTCTGGAGTTTTGACCCCAAAGGGGAAGTCAAGCCTTGTATCCGATTTGTTGCTTGCTTTTCTTTGTCATACTCTACATCACTCTGCTCTAGGGCTAATTGATTTGGGTGCCCCCCCCCACGTTCAAGAGGAGCTTTTGTCCATCTACAATTCCCTTTAAGCAATGAAACCCATTTATCAATGGATGGTGAGAGGAATCCATAGTTGCTGAGTTGAGAGAATCAGAGCAGGGAGTAAAGGGGAGACTTAGGAAGCTTCTCAGGGCTTCTCCATTCCCCTCCCTTCCCCCTGACCCTAAGCAATCTGTGCTTCAACCCATTCCCAGGTCCCCCACCTCTCTACCCCCCACTCCCAGCCTCAACACATACACGCAGGTGGCAACAATGAAAAACAGTGCTGATGGCACTAGGACCCGGCCTCCTTGGGGTCCCACTTGCTACCTTGGCCTGCCCCAGGGGTGACCACAGTTGCCTCCAAACTTAGCAGCTCTGGGGCCATCTGGGGGCTATTCCTTCAGCAGAGCAGTGCAGGAGAGCTGGTGGCCTCCAAGCCCAAGCGCACGTCTCCCCCGCTGCCATCTGGAGGAGACAGAAGCGTTTGTGGCCAGCGCTTGGCAAAGCACACAGCATGTGACATCAGGCTGGGCCAAGAAATGCAGGTCTAGTTTTCTGTTTATATATAAAAGCCTTTAAAAAATCTTTAAATTTGTTCTTCAAGAAGAAATAAACCTTTATTAGACCCTATGTATTGCTGTAAATTTGATTGACCAGATGTTTGTCAGATTTAATATACGCTGGTTAAAACGTTGCTTTCTACATCTTGACTGAGGCCCTTTCTGGTGAGGAAGGAGCCGGTTTATAGGAAACAATGAAATCATTTTTTACACCTTACAGATGCTCTAATCCCATTACAGACTGAGGTGTTTAAAATTCTTGGTGTTTTCTTGCGTTGTTTTTATGTTATGAGTGATTTTGGAGAGAGAAAGCCTAGGCAAGAAAATATTTAAATAAGGCATCCTTGCAGGAGGACTAGTGAGGAGTGTGGGTGGGCAGAGGGATCCATGGGTTGTTTGAAGGTTGTTAAACACTCCTTCACTTGTGCTTTTAAGGATTCTTTGTATTTGGTTTGCTTTCCAGCCCTGGCTACTGGCTAAAGCTGAAAGACCTCTGCTAGGACTTTGATCGATGGTGCCAAAGCTCTTGATCCCAAATCCAGGAAGGTGTTCTGCAGGGGAATTTGGAACTAGTTTCTTTCCAACACCACTAAACAGAACGTGGCTTCCATAATCCCCTAGAGTTCTTTCCTGAAAACAGGTCATTAGTGTATTTCTCAAAAGACTTAAATGCCTGCAAGGGCCAGGCAAATAGAAAAAGGACCAAAGTAGGCGAGACAGCCTGCTGGGGCAAACTGGACACCCCAAGTCCCATCAAAGGTATGGCGGGGTCCTCGAATATAACACCTTGTTGCCCCATAGGGATGTGAGCCCAGTAGAGAGGTATCTCCCAATTGTTAGCAAACAGAATTCATCAACGAGGTATATTCTGAGGGCCACAGGTTTGTAAATCTTGTTCTAGCTAAATGTGTGTAAATAGAAATATATCATGTATAAATTAGTAGTCTCCAAGTTTGAATAACCAGGACTAGTAAAAATGGATTTAAATTTTGGAAGCTGACACAGTGGTCAGCCTTTTATTTTGTTATGTGAGGGTATTAAACAGACACAATTACTTTTTATTTTCACAAACCTGTTTCATGTAAAATATTAAGTGGATACACTTTAATACATCCTAATAAAACTAATGCTTCCTAGCCTGCAGAGAAATAAATACATCATTTCAAGAAACATAATTATTCTGGAAAGCAAGGTAGAAATCTATTACCAAGAGTCATACAAGGTCAAGGGTTGAGATCTCCTTATTGGCCAGCCCTCCCCCCACCAAAAAAAAAAAAAAGCCAGAAGACGACCATCTCAGACTTAAGGGCAACTCTTTATGATGAATAACTTTATTTTTGTGGGAAAATCATCAAATTATGCTTTCTTTTTGAGTTTCCTAGTGAACACTTCATCACAGACGAATGGTAATCTACGGACTACAGCAAAAGCTGCCCCTTTCTATTGATACTAGTATAGACTGTTTTCTTCCACACTTAAGTCATCACCTGTTCTTAGATTTCATTATCTCCCCCCTCTTCCTGCTTCCTTTGGCTTCTGATCCTTAGGAACATAGACTATTAGATCTGGAAGAACCTTAAAGATCATTTAATTCAGCCAGTTTATCCCACATTTAAAGAAATTGTTTCATGGGTCATATATCTCATTGGCTTAATATCTAGGTCTATAATTATTTAAGTCACACATGGGAGAATCGTGTTTTTTTAAATTACAAAATAATAGAAGCAAAAAGAAGAAAATAAATATTGCCCTTGTTCTATGTGCTGATCACCGTAAACATTTTGGTGTGCACCCTTCTCGTCTTTTTTCTAATTGTGTATTTGTCTGGGATCCTAGTGCCTGTGTTTTCACTTCAACAATACATTGTGAACATTTTTCTTTACTCAAAAATCTTCAACAACACTTTTTAATAGCCGAGTAGCATTACATTTTATAGCATAATTTAATATTTATGGTTACATATTCACATTATTTCTCACTTTGAATTTTCTGAACAGCATTAGAATCAATATCATGGTAGCTGGGAAACCGACCTTCTGAATATCTTATTTCTCCTTATTCCTTTTTTTTGTACTTCCCTAGGTCTCTACTAAATTCCTTACACATAAACATAAGTTCAGTTCATCTGTATTCTTAGTCTAAGCCATTTGTAAAGTGTTCAGGGAATCAACAGTGAAGGATAATTCTGCAGCCAATGGGGCTATGTTTCTCATAGTGAATGTTACTAGACAATCTGTCTGAAGCAACACTGAGGGCCACTTTGGTAGAATGGATGACAAGTACTGGTCCCATTAATGGAGGGGAGAACATCAGTATTTAGCTTTAAGACCACACACTTGTCAAGAAGTCATGTGAGTATCCACAAGTTCAATACCAATATCATTGAAATGTAAGGATAGGGTTTGGAACTGACCATTCGATTCAGCCATTCTGCTTGGAAAGAAATGGGAAGTACCTAGATCTGGTTGTATCTTCCTGTATTATTTAAATAGATTAAAAATTATAAAATGTGCTCTTTCCAGAGAGATTTAGAATCTCTTTTTGTTAGATCCAGTTTGCATGGCAATGTTGTAAATCTTCCTTGTGAGCCCTTATTATCCAGATTATTGGAGGCAATTTCATTAACTGTGTCGTGGTTTATATCCCCATTCAGAATCCTCTCACCATATACCTCACTTTTACAATTTAGTTCATCCTTGGAAAAAAAATATACTTTTCAAGAGATTGGGGCATATCTAATTTTCATGCCATTGTGTTTCATAGAGTACTCTGCCTACTGTATTTTGAACTATCCTCTCTGAATAGGAGATGAGAGAAAAGAACTTCTGCATTTGAAAGAAGTTTAATTTCACTGCCTAAGAATCAGAGCCAAGTGTGAGAGGATTTCTTGGTTCATAAAGTCAAGGTTACTTTTAGAAAAATAGTGTTGGTGTCCCAGAAAGTCTGAAATTGAATTCTGACAGCTAGAATTTGTTTAATTTACTCTACTTTTTTAAAAGTCCAAGTCAGCAATGGTCCAAAGAACTATCAACAAGTAGAGTATCATATCACCCTCCTTGATTCTTTTGAATCATTATCTCTGTCCTGAATGTGAACACTTATTTATTGTCCATTGCTACATTAGCACATAAGTTCCTTGAAGACAGGAACCTTGTTTATTTTGTTAGCAGCGATAGGCCAAGTACCTCGTTGAGCTCTGAGCATGTAGGAAACACTTAGTAGCAATTGAATGAGCAAATGAATGAATGAACCACCAAAACTGGGTAGTTTACTAATGGCAATATTCATGCCTGCTAATAATAATTTCCCTTAGCATGAACAGGTTCCAGAATTGAGATGTTGTTCTCAGGGAGACTGGGTCTATAGCAGGAGAACCAAAGAGCACCTCTTTGCATGCCTCTTTAGAACTAGGGAAGAAATAAGCCCTAGAAGAAGCAATGGGAACTACCTTGTTCAGATGTGGCTTAAAAGGAAGCCATATTTCAGAAAGCACAAGGCTGCCTGTTACTATTTCTGCCTTGGGGACACCTGCTCTGTGCCAGTGTACCCAGATACATTCATGCAGGTAGCCTTCATATCAGATTAACCCATCGTCCTTATGATTTCTATGGTCTCTTTTTTATTGAGTATTTTCTGTATCATGTAAATTGCCCTTTTTGATAATTTTGTTCCCTTTCTCACTTTCTTCATGTGGTTACAGCTAGAAAAACAAGAAGGGAAATAAAAAGAAAGATGATGTGTCTTTGTGTTAGCACCGTTGTACCAGGGAGACTGTTTCCCACACTTATCCCTAACCCCAAACTGATTCCTCTGTCATCCTTCTTAGGAATATCGCTCCAGATTCATTAAAAATTATAATTAATTTTAAATGAATTAATAAATTAATAAATCATTATTAATAAATTGATAAATTATTAATAAAAATAATTAATTAATTGAAATAGAATAATAGTTTTTTAACTCTTCCCTTGAACAGGGGTATCCTTATTGGGAGAGGCAAGGACGCACAGAATAGTGGCTGCGAGTAGCGTGGTACAGAGAAAAGAAGTAGGCTCTGACACTGTCGACGTTTGCCCAGGGCCTGCAATACACGAGGGGTCTTCAAAAAGTTCATGAAAAGATTCGTGCTATCTTTTAATTCAGTTTTTTCACAAACTTTTTGAACTATCCTTGTACTTAGGTGCTCAATAATATTTGTTGATTTAAATTATAAATACTAGGATGTTTTCTGGCATATTCTAGGCATTCAGTAAATAAAATGCCCACAAGCTCTGTTTACCATGCTACTCATAGAGCATGAGAGCCTTTCTACAATTCCTGTGAGTCCCTGATTTCAGCAAAGCCACTGGATAAAGAGTATATCCAGATACATCAATTGGGAAGAAGACTCAGGGGTGCTTCACGTTCCAGTTAGAGTTTCCATTTATCACAGATTGACATCCTAGATTACTAACATAGATAAATGGTCAGTAAATCCAAGGGCTGGCAAATCAGGACCTGATACAGGGGCCAGGCAGGATTATGTAAGAAAATATGGAAGAGTGAGGGCGGTGGTGAACTGGGAAAGGTAGACCCTGCCCAGAAGCATTCAATTCCAGATTTAAAAACACCATGTGGTCAAACAAAATATGTCTGTGGGACATATGTGGCCTCTAGGCTGTCACTCTGCTATCAAAAAAATGAATCTATTACTTTATTTTCCTGATGAAAAACTTAGGGATATTAATTTGGAAGGACAACAGATAAATGGTCTGTTCTTCTCTGAACAATTAGAATGAAAATGAACATTGGACTCTAGATTTTCTGTATGTTTTCATATTTTTATAACATTAATACTGATTAATAAATGTTTATAGAAAGAAATGGCTCATTGTAGAAAATTTGGAAAAAATGGAAAAGTATGAGAGAAAACAAAATTACCTGTAAAACTACCACACAGAAATAACCCGTTTTTATAGCAGTAGTCTCCCAGAGTTTTTTTCAGTGCATAGACATAGTCATATAGACATCATGGAATTGTGAAAAATTGAGACTATGCCATACAATTTGTTTCATTTAACTCAACATTACAGTGTATTTTCCTGTGTCATTAAAGGCTACTTTAAAAGCATGATTTAAAACGGCTACATGACATTTTATCATATGAATGGACCAAATTTTATGTCACCATTTAACAGTTAACTATGGAAATGGACATTTAGATTCTATATCATTTTTCTCTCTTTTAAATAATATTGTGATAAAAATCTTCATACATGTATCTATATGTAATTCTCTGATGTTTAGGATCAGTTCCCAAATACTGAGTTTGTGGTTGGAGTATGAATATTTTTAAGAGTGTTGGTAAATATTCCCAGATTGTCACTCAGAATCGTTGTTCCAATTTATACCCATAGAGCCCATGTCTACAGCTTTTTCCACACTGGAGGTTGTCATTAAAAAATGAAACAAACGAAACTTTGCCAGTGTGCTAGATAGAAAATATTTTCTTTTTGCCTTTTTTTCTATTTCATTGATTTATATTTCTTCTTTGTGAAACTTACTCTAATGCCATTGCCTGTTATTCTATGGGTTCCTCATCAATTTCACAGATATTTATTACACAGCTACTTTGTACCAGTCATTGTTCTAGCACTGAGCAAACAGCAGTGAAGGAAACAGCAGACTCCTGTCGTAAGAATTCATGAAGTAATACCTGTAACACATGAGTAGTGTCTGGTTCATGCAAGATTTCAGAGTTACCATCCGTCATTCTTGGTGTAGTCATATGGGTTTGTACTAGTAGTATTAGCTTCTGTTTGGGGGGCAGGGTGTTTCTGACAGTTTTTCTTTATTGAGTTGGCTGGCAATGACCTAGGTGTTCCTGGGCATGACTATGAACCTCAAATAAATATACTCCTCTAAAGTCAAATTAAATGTAACTAGATCCCAAAATTCCAATGACCACTCAGTTGCCACCTGACATGGTTCTGTAACAAAACCAATGTGAAGAGACAGCAGCCTTAACTGATTGCTTAACATATCTTACTTTTGCAAATTTTGCAAAAACATATGACTCTTTACCATGGTCTCTCTGAAGGCCTTACAGCTAATCTTCTTCTGGGTAGGGTAGATATCAGGAGCTTGAATAGCATCACTCAGACCCCAAGTTCAGGTGGGATCACTGAAACACAATTAAAAAGTGAAAGTTCAAGATGACCAAGATTTTTATTTCTTCTCCTTGATAGACAAAGCTTTTAAAATCCAGGGCACACCGCCATGTTGTATTGAGCATGTGGAATGAAGGGTGACAAAGAATCAGGCAGTCTTAATCAGAATTATAGGTTTTATGGAACTAATCCCATTACTTCCCTAATTTCAATGTGTTTTCTGTATGGTCTGATACAGGAAGACTGACTTTTGTTTTTAAACATGATTCAATGTATGGTCTGGCCACAGAAGGCCAGTGTCCAAGTGGATTCCAGGTGTGCCTGTTTCATCTGGACTTCAATCCCTTTAAACTTGTCTGTTTGTAAATGTTCCTGCCAGACAGGGACAGGGAAGGAGGGAGGGATGGACGTGTGTGTTTTTAAGGGTACGTTCTTGTAGTTAGAGAATGGAGAGGCTGGGAGCCGGGAGGTAGTGGAGGAGGGAAAACATATTAGCTATCAAATTTATATCAGAATAAATGTCCTTTCAAGACAGCATGCCTTGGAACAAAATGTCACCAAATCCTCACCTTTTACCAGGAGCACACTGGCCACTTTTTATTCTGCAGTTTGATGGCTGCTGAGCTACTTAGGCCTGAGCCTGAGGCTGGCGGGCTGCATGCAAAGTTCTGTGTAATTGCACACCTGCCTGTGGCCCGCCTCTGCAGCAATGTCTCATAAAAATCTTAAGCGGCTGTCACTTTTCATGGCTAATGAACTGGGGAACTGGGAATGAGATCTAGAGCCAATTCTTGGATTAAATCTTCTGAGCCTCAAATAAGGCTGTGTTTAGGAATTGGAGAGAAGCGGGGTTGGCCTGAACCATCATTGGTGAAGGATGATAAACTCCAGCCTTCCTCAGGAGCCTGAGCCTAGCACCCTGCTTGGAGAGCCCACCAGTGACCAATCAAGGCGGGACATGAATATCAAAAGGCTTGAGTGTCAATAACATATTTAGTGGTTTTTCCCTCTGTTTGTTTTTCATGTGATTTCTAAGAGGCTCCTTCTTAAGAAATCTTTGAAGTAAGGAGCATTTACATTCACGTGCTGATCAAGAACCACATGGTGGTGGCCTCTGGTCACCACTGAGAGGTTGGGCTTGAGCAGAGGGTAACAGGAAACTTCCGGCACAAAGGAATGAAACTGAATGGAAACTGGCAGTCCCTGTTAAAGGCGGGTGGTCTATGAAAAAAAGAGTTGCAAGGTAGATTCCATCCTATGATGCATACATAGAAATAAATAAACAAACAAGCAAACAAATAAATGTATATCCTCTTTCCCTTTACTGCATGCTAAAGACAATACCTGCAGGTGCTTTCGCCCCCGAGGAGGAATGGCAGTGAGCCGGAGCCCAGGCATAACTGCGTTAGGAATATTTCCTGTGAGTCCCAACTAGATCTCCTTGTCTTTCATGGGGTTTTCTTTCTGAGACACTGCAAATGTCCTTTTCCTTCTTTTATTTTTTGGCTGCTCTATGGTGCTTGCACTCATTTCCAACGAAGGACGTGCACATTCTTCCGTATGGCAAGGTGAAAATAATTTTATTTTCATCACTCTCCTCACCTTCCCCCACCCCAACCTTGTGATGGATTTACTTGAAAAAAAATAATGACGGGTCTTCACAAACTGGCCTGACAGTTGTGATGCGGAGAGCGAGCCGGCTGTGGAGGGACGGGGAGGCATCTCTGTACCTATTATGGCAAAAATCGATAATGCTTTCTGTAAATTGCTCCTCCCAAAGGAGCAGAACAAATGCAGGAGACAGGGGAAACCATCATTCTGCGTGAAGGCTCCGCACACTTGGACCAATGCAATTATGAACAGGAGGGCGCTTAGGTCTGAGACTGTGTGTGTGTGTGTTCAGAGTAAGAATTCTGGGGGAGGGGGAGCTTATTCATCATAAAAATTTAATTGTCTCCTTTTTCTCTCAGAAAGGTACATCCTTCCTTCTCTCTTTCAGAGGTGGGAAAGCCTTAGTCCAAGAAATCCCAGTAAATCCTTTGGAAGTTGCAATGGGTGGATTACGGAGAATAGTCAACCCATTCAATTGTTGATTTCCTGGCTGGGGACTTAATTGTTTATTTCCTGGCTGGGGACTTAATTGTTCTGGTGCTTTTCTGAGAATTGTCTTGCAAGGACTGTGGGAATTCCATACTGGATCTATGATTGTAAACAATCTTGTATGTCTGAGCTGTGTTGGAATTTTCTTTAGATTCCAAATGCTCATCTTAGTAACCTTTGAAAATATAATATATTACAAGTTCCTTCAGGGACTATTTTTTCTGTAAGATTATGACTCCCTCCCAGCCCCTCCTTTCCCCCACTTAAGTTGCAGAAAGGAATTAGAGTCATTCTGTAATGATGATTCTTGTGGTCCACTGCTATACTTACTTTTTTTCCTGGCAAGAGGAGCCTACAAATTAATTATTGCCATGAAACACAAGTTGATGGAAATAGACAAGAGATGTCAAAAAAATTGTTTTTCGATTGATGTATTGGATTAGGGAAGTAATACACCTGGAATGCAAAGGTTTTATGCAGGTTGTTTAAATAGCTAAGATATAAAGGAAATTTGCTGTGTTGGAAAGACTAGTGGATTTAGAGCCTGGGAAGACCTAGGTTAAATCTGAGCTATGCTATTTATTAACTTGATGACCTATAGTAAGTTTCAGCCTCAATGTCTTCATCCACAGAATGGATAGTGACACTTCCATACACTCTCTCACAGGTCATGAGAAAGTTGTGTCAAAATCCATTGCCAACATGAAGGCACTACAAGGATGTAAATTATTATTAGCATTAAAGAAAATTAGCATGGTTAGGCCTGGGTGGTACTTGAATGGGAGGGCCAAAGGGGTCTATCTGTGGCCATACTGTGCCAGCATGCTTGATTTCATCTGGACTTGGATGCTGTTCATTAAGGTCCATTTATTATGAGACATGAGGCTATAAGAAACCTAGGTTTCAACCCCTGTTAGAATTCAGCAGATACCTGTGGCGGGAAATGAAACTGTGGGGATGCAAGTGGTTGGAAGTTTAGCTGAGAACCATGATCTGACAAAACCACATTTTCCCTGGCATCCAGCTCAAGTCAAGCAGGTAGATTGGGGTTGACACTCTATCCCCAAGTGGGAGCTACTTGCGACTTCCGGAGGGGGCTTGGCACAGAGAATCAGAAAGCGCTTTTAGAAGGCAATGAAAGATCCTTAGATAGAGAGACCTGGATTTTTTTCTCAGCAGATGAGACTCTGGCATGGTTTCCATTGTTTTGTTAAGCAGTTTACTTTAAATTAGTGGGAAGAGGACTATTGTATTAGTGAGTGAGAGGAATCTGTGTGAATCCCTGATTAAGAAAGGAAGAAGAGGTTAGAGAGGAATTGGTTGAGTCACGAAGATTGATCACGATTTGTAAACATTAGTATACTAATTATCCTGATTTGATCACCACATAATGTACACAGGGATTGATATTCAAATCTGTACCCCACAAATATGTATAATCAATTATGTTTCAGTTAAAAAACTGTCAAAAAAAAAAAAGTAAAAAGTGGCAAAGGGCAGATGACAAGGCAAGGGAGAAAAAGGAGACTACAAAAGTCTCAAGTTTTAGAAAGGGGGGAAGTGAACACTTTGGAAAATATCAAAAATAATCCTAATCTTCATGACCCAAGGGAATCATACAGTAATGGTTGCAAACATATTCCAGTTGATCAGGAAGTTGGGAATAGAAGGGAGCACACATGTTGAAATGTTAACACATGCGTGCAGACATCTCCATGCAATGAAGAATTGAAATGAACAGGCAGAAGCTAAGTCAGAAAGTGGGGTGATTTGGAGAGCACTCGGATGGATGGACACATGAGGGCATAATTTTAGAAACAGAGTCACAAATACCTCCGTTAAGAGTAATGCTAGTGAAAGCCTACCTGGCTGCTAGGACTCCGAGATGTAGCCAGCCTCTGCAGGAAATGAGCCTAGACTCGAGGCTACTGGAGTCGTCAAACCCAGGCACAGACCGGAAGCCAAGGTGCGTCAAGAGGAGAGGCTGTCTGATGTCTGCCCCCTGCTGGAAGCAGCTGCCTTGCTGCTTAAAGATGGGGGGAGAGGGAGAAACAAACTACAGAGAAAGAGATGACCTGTTAAAGTCAATAATCCTAGGATCCTATTGTATCCCACTGCATCTGAATAGCATATTAAAATTACCAGAATTGTCTTTTAAAGCCCACTGATGTGGGTCACCCAAGCAGCACATTCCTGGTTGTTAATAATTAATACTGAGCATCCCGGGGTGACATTGCTGTGGATAATTGTGGCCGGTAAGTATGAGTCTGGCGGCCCCGTGTGCTGCGGGTCAGGAAAGGGCAGCGAGGACAGTGCCACGCATCCAGCTGGTGCCAGCCGCTGGGTATGGGCAATCTGCTTCCTCTGGCTGTAGTTATTCTTCTGATGGGAAAGCCTTCTAAACAAGGCTGTGAATTGGTTTTCATGCTCGCATTGACAGATTGGGAAAGCAGTTTGTTCTACCAAATTTAACAATGATATATCATTATCACAACTTTGGGGGAAATCTATAAAATCAATAAGTTTGTAGCCTGAACAGGATTTGTATCGCTCGCTTGCTGTGCTGGTGTCAAAGCGTGAGTATATGGATTGAGTCACAGCCTGAGATCAATGGAATTTGTGGACAGTAAGCTCAATAACAAGCCTTTCTGAAAAGAAATAGATGTAAAAAGCAAATTTACTAGAGTATAAAAAAAAAGAAAGCTAATATCTTTTCCGCGCCTGGCTGTAAAGTGCTGTTTGGCTGCCGTTGGCTGCAGGTACTTTGAAAGCTGTCTAGGGTATGTGCTTGCAATTCTGAATGCTCGTGCTCCAGCTTTACGCACTGCATGTACAGTTGGGTGCTTCTATTTGCAGGGTTGGTACTAGGAAACTCGCCAAGAATAGGAGGAGGGGGAAAAATAGCCCTTTATCTTGTAAACTGAATAAAGAATAAAAACAGTCAGTGTGTCTGCTGGGGAAAGACCACGGTGGCTTTATTTACTTTGTGCTGGTAGGACTTGCTAATGGAGAAAAATAAAAAGGCATAATTAAATAGTTTAATGAATTCGCAGCTCTTTTGTTTGAGTGGGACGGGAATGCATGTTCCAGAGAGGCCTCACAAAGAGCTTGGCTGGCAGTGAGTTAAAAGTAGGAAATCAGTTCTTTGAAGGCATTTTTATACTTCATTATCCCAGCATGTAAAATGACTTGTACTAAATGATTGAGGATTTTATTTTTCACTCTCTCTCTCTTTCTCTCCGTTTTTCTAAACAAAAGGGAGCATGGGGCGGCTGGTGTCTAATTCCCCACCAGGTCCTGGAGCCGGGAGATCAGCCTGTCACCAGGCTGGTGGGCCCGTCCCCGCATATGGGCAAAGCCCAGGGCTCTGAACAACTGTGGAGTCCGCCTCAGCAGGCAGCCGCCATGCGCAAGGCCTGCAGCCAGCACCAACGGCCCTGAGTCCTTCCCTCTTGGGGCCAAGTGACGCCTATTGCTGCGCTGCAAATAGGAGTGTCCTTTATGATGTGTTTTCTGAGCAACCAAGATTACTTATCCTCCCCTCTTAGGGTGAAAACAAAGAAAAGAAAATAGTTGGGGAGACGGAGCTAAGTTTGGAGAATGTGGGCCTCAATTCTCAGTCCTGACTCGGTTTTGTTTTGTGCCATGCCTGGAGGGCAGGTCCTCCAGAGAAGCCAGCTGTTCACCAGTACCCATCTGTCTCTCCCTGGCCACCAGATTTTCATGCTTGGAGAAGCCAGCTGGGCACTGAGAGACTGGTAAGACATAGGCATGCTCCCAAATCAAGAGTCAAACAGGGCTTGTGCTCCCTGCACGGACAGGAAGAAAGTTGAGCCCAAGAAAGGTAACTTTAGACTGCAGCGTGGGCAGGGCGCTGGGTTTGAGCTGAGACACTTTCTGAGGAGAGAAGGTCCAAAGGCGTGGAGCCTTTGCCCTCTGAGAAAGTGGGGCGGTTTGGACGTTCAGCCACATGGCGAGGCAGGGCCTGGTGGCCGAGGAGCGGCTGTGGCACCTCAGCCCAGGCACAGGCCTTTATTTTTGAAACCACGACTGCTTAGTTGAGCTTAAGCTTAAGTTCACAAACACAGTATTAACAAAGCTTGGGTAAAATGAGGCCCAGGAGGAGCCAGGGCTTTTCTAGGCCTCACACCAGCTCTGACCACTCTGCCCCAATATGATCCATGTGCATGAAGACAGAGGGAGCAGAAGGGTTTTTTTTTTTTTTTCAATGACTCTATTATTTTAAGTGCTTGGCAGGTTCCTGCCTTCTCAGGGCTCCTCATCCTTCCCTTTCCACGTTGTTTGAGCTCAGGGTTTCCCAGCGGGTGTGGGTAAGGCCAGGGCCCCCGGGGTCCTATATCTGGGACTTCTGGCTGCTGAGAGCCCCTCTATAGATTTGTCGTTATTTCTTCCAGCCTAAGCGAGGGCTCTCTCCTGAGCCTTCTGTGTCAGTGCTTGGAAGGCAACAGAAAAACAACCCAGCTGAGGTGTTTCTAGGTGACATACCTAATCCATCTTTGGAGAAGGGCCCTCTTGGGTCTGAAAATAATTATTGTTTCTTTCCATTAGCCTCTTTTCTCTCTCTTTCTCTCTCTCTCTGCTGTATTTGCACTTTAGTGTTGCTTCCAAACCGAGAGGCACAGGTTTTCTGGGCTCAGCCTCCCCTGCTCAGTAGTGTACCTCGAGTGTCCCTCAATAGTGTATCTGCGCCCTCCACTTGGGAAGGCCGGTTCCTGGTGACCTTTTTGCTCCGTGACTTTCAACATGCAGAGTCAGCCACCAGCGGCTGGGAGTTTCCATTTGGTTTTTGGCCGGGTTGGGAGATTTGCATTTACAAAGCCTCTCTATGCCATGTTTGCTTATAAACAATGCTTGCTGTTTGTTTCTTGTTAAATTTTACCTCATAAACAAATATTACCAAGGGAGCCCCATCCAATAATTGTTTAATCCTGACTTCTCTTTTTAATACCTATAATGCATTGACTATAAACCCACGCTTTAAACTTTATAGGATGGTTTTCTCCCACCTCTCTGGAGAGCTGAAAGCTCGTCTGTGTGTGGGTAACTGAAGTATGTGGCCGCAGGTACATAAATGCCAGACAGAGAACATGTCTTGGGGGAGGGGTGGATCCAGTGAAACCCTCCAGTGAAACGAACAAACCCAACACAGATGGGCTCGGCCTTCTCTGAAAAGCGTGGAAGAGCTCCGTTCCACAGTCAGCTCTAACTTTTGAATTACAGCATTTCTTTGGGTATAATGACCAGGCTGTGTGGTAATTTACAGCCAGTCCCCGGCCTTGCTGAGTAGCAGGGAAATGCCATAGGAATGACTGTAATATTGATCACTGAGGGCTAGAGAGAGTTGGAGACCCTCAGCACGGCCACTTAAAGTGGGCAGGAAACCCAAATTGACCAGTAATAAAGTGTCTGAGGTTGTACAAGACGGCTCCCGGGAAACGGCTGCTCTGAGAGGGGCGGCTGGCGGGGAGAAGCTGTCAGTTATCCATGTTTGATGCCCAGTAACTAAACAGAATGGAGCGGCCTGGGAGCCTGTGGCATGAGTTGACAGGAGGCAGGCGTGGGCCTGGGTCTCTCTGGAAAGCCACCTTTGTCCGTGTAGGAAGTGAGATGTGGGTCTCGTTCTACATTCCTTATAGGTCCAGAGGCCTGAAGCTTACCCACTCCAGTGTCATAGGTTTTTTATTTTTATTTATTTTTTTGTTTGTTTGCTTTTAATTTGGGGGAAAGGAGTGCAGCCTGAGCTGTGCAACCTGTCCCCTGCTTCTGTGTGGGACAACAGTTGATGATTGGACTTTGTTTTTGGTAGTTATTGGAGTTATGGGTGAGAAAAGAGTAGAAATACTCTTAAAGGGTAAAAAAGGTAGATTTGGGAATGAAAATGACCTTTTTTTTATGGGCTATGAGCTAGTTAAGAAGTGACAGGAAAAAGCCTATGGTGTGCCATTTGAAGTGACCATGTTATCCTTACCATTTATAGATAATTAATAATAACAACGTCGTGAACCGTGCACTCTGATTAAGTGCTTGATGTTGTAGATGAGGAAAAGTCCTATTTTTTCCTCATCTATTGCAAGGCTCACAGCTGACACCCATGTGACAAAAGACAGAATAACAAGAACAAAGCATAACAAATGTATTTAATCAAAGTTTTACATGACATGGGAGACTTCAGAAATGAAGACCCAAAGACCCAGGGAAAATTCTATTTTTATGCTAAGTCTGATAAAAGAAGTGGATAGTTATGGATAAACATGATCGGACAAAATGAGGTAGAACCTTATGGCAATAAACTGGAAGGAACCCAGGAAGGCCTGTTTGTTCAGAATCTTCCTGGCCCTCGGGGTAACATTTCTTCCCCTGGGCATGGGGCAGGGCCGCTCTGGAGTGAGGGTCTCATGACCAGCACTCAGGCAAGGCAAGTCAGAGAATTTCTTTATGGCCTGGCTTTGCTTCACACAGAAAGGAGGGGAGAAGGTCACAGAAGGTCACCTTCCTTCTGAGGACCTCCCAATCTCCTTCAGGTCGGAGTACTGTGAAGTATCATTTTCTGAGCCTCAGCAATGCACTAACTCATTTTCATCCTAAAAACAGCGTGTGGGGGTAGGTACTATCATGATTTCACTGAGGGAGTAGAAGGTGATAGCCGTTCTGACAGTAATTCTCTTACTTTGGAGAGACGAATTGGAATGTTCCTGGGACAAGACCATGCTACAGATGATGAATTTGTGAGAAATCTTTCTTTTATCCCCAGTAATTATTGCTGGAGTGATAGATTTCCTTCAATGAACCTGTGTCATAACAGCCTCATTTGGGTTTTTAAGTTGTTAGCCTTCCAATTCATCGGGCTTTTGTTGCTTTGAGTCAGCTCTGTGTTCTTAATTGAGAGGTGAGTGATTTAGTTAAAGTGAATATTGAGTAATCAACCAAAAATAGATGATTGTAATCAATTTAGTTAGATTAAAAGATCAAAAAGTATTGATAAAACTGAGACTTCAATTACATCTATAGTAATTCTACTTTTCATGTCTTACCCCTGCCACTCAAGGGTTCTTTGCTAACTTACAAATCTCATGTACAGCCATTTGGGAACTCTTCCAATCCGAGTAAATACATTTTTTTTTTTCAAATTATGAAAAATTTAAAGTGTACAAAAATAACATAGATATTAATATATGTTTATAATGTCTATCTCAACCACCCAGCTTTGTCAAATCTGAACATTTTGCCAAATTTGTTTCAGGCCATTGTTTTCTGAAATATGAAAAGTTCTGAGTCCATTTGAAGCCTCTTGTGTGTGCCTCTCCTTAATCTCATTTGTTTCTTTCCCTCTCCTCCACTCCCCCAAGAATTAATCATTCTCCAGAATTTAGTATTTATCATTCTCTGCATGTTTTTCTTTTTTTGCTCATGTATGTACCACCATAATTGGCATGTAGTTTTGTTTTGCATGTTTTTTAAAACTTTACATAAATGTTATCATAATGTATATATCCATCTGCAACTTGCCTTTTTTCATTTCCCATTACATTTAAAAAATATATCCATGTTGATATGTTCAGGACTTTAACTCTGTAGAGTATTCCAAAAGCCTTTTTTCTAAATAAATTCACCATCATTCTCTCCAGAGTAGGGGTAGACACATTTTGATTGTCTCTAAGCAAAAAGGTTACTCTGGGTGGAGTGGTTTTAGCTTAAATCATAGGAAAGAGCAAATGCTTAGAACGGTGGGCAGAAAGGGGTTTTTACAAATCAGCTGACAACTTCAGATAAGTTGTTTTAATTTTAAAAAATGTTTGATTAATTCAATATACAATGTACTGTATAATAAAATATATTAGCTGTTTAATTGGGTTAACTCCCAATTCAGTTGTATTCAGCTTACTTAGATTGAAAAAGACAAAACATATTAATTCAACAAATATTAAACTCCTACTATGTGCAGTAGACTGGTAGGTGCTCCAGGGAGAAAGAAATTAGTAAAGTAAGAACAACAGAAGAAAAGTAACTAAAAGGCGATATGACAGAACAATCAGATCATTGAACTGGGGAGAGATTCTGGATTGAGGGGGGGAACAGGAGACAGTGCATTGAAAAGCTGATCTATAAGAGAGCTTTTGAAGGATGGAGAACTATGTTTCTCATGAAGAAAAGATCTTAAGCAAAGGCACAGAAGCAGAAAAGCTTTACACATTGTTATGGGGCCAGCAAGTGGTTTAGTTTGTCAGATCTTCCAGGGCCTGAAGGTGGACAGGTGGGTAAGGCCGTAGTGGGAGATCGGGTTAAACCACAGAGGGCCTGGAATACTCGTTTAAGAGCTCTCTGTGGTGGTCCAGATTTCAAGACCTGGATGGAAGATTCCTCCAGAAGGGATTTCTGGGTGGCTTAGAAGCGGAGGAGACTAGAATCTATGAATCCACTTAGGAGATATTTAGAAGAGTCCCTGCGAGATATAACAAGAGTCTGGGCCGTTATATTGTCAAAGAAACTGTGGCTAGCAGTTGAGATGGACCTTTCTGGGGGCTGGATGTACAGGACAACTGATTGGATCTGGGTTCAGGAGAAGAGAGGGGATGGAGTCGTTCTGGACACACTCAACTTGAAAGCACAGGGCAGGACAACTGAGTGATATGGGTTTAAAACTTAGTAAACATGGAGGAAGAACAAGCCTAGCAAAGGATTCAATTGTTCCAGGTGAAAAGAAGCAACAGCACAGAAAACCATAAAGAAATATTTCAAAGCCTTATAGGAAATATGGCTAGTCTGTGGTTCGATGGAGTAGCAAATTCTGCCAGAGCCTGTCCATACCCTCTCAGGTTTACAGCTTCAGTGTACAGTGGTCCAGTGTCTAACTACCAGCATCTGCTTCGTCTGGCCTTTCCTGTTCACTTTGCTGCCCTCAACCCAGACCAGAAATACCAGGGATTTAATCTCTATTGGGAGCTCCTTCAACCAACGATTGACAGGAATTTGTGCAATGCTAGGTTGGAGCCTGCTCATACTGGCTTGCAAGATCTGATTGCTAAATTTTCAGAAATTTTGCATGTTGGTTGTTGAACACAGCCATTATTAAAAATCAAATTACATACACATACACTTAAATAAATTATATTAAAAGCAAAGGTAATCGACCATCACATTCTAATTATTTTACCACACTTGACTATTCTCTATGCTCTTGTCCTGAGGTTATGTCTTTTGTGTCTGTAAGTTGGCAGTACTATTTAATGGTGGCTACCATGCTTCCTTCCCACCTCAACATTCAATGTGTGTTGTAAGTAGCTTACAATCAGCTGTGGTGGGAGTATTTACACCACAGGCATCGGCAAATGCTGCAGATCAGAGCTCCCTCAACCTCACATCCACTCCTGTTGAGAACTGGTTGTTAAGGTTTACCAGGACATTGCCGAATTGGTAAATAAATACTCAAGCTCCTTCACCTGTCAGGTGAGACAGCTCTTAGGTGCAGTTCTACACTGGCTCCCAGAGTTCCCCAGCAGGGTTAAAGTTAGGTTTCCCACAGTGGTAACTTGCTTGATAACAAATCATCTTTGGCTATCTCCCCCTCTCCGTCTCATTGTTCCAGTCTCTTATCAGTATTTCTTGGATCATTCTGTGATAAAATACTTAAGTTGAATCCTGTCTGTTTCAAGGTCTGCTTCTTGGCCAACCAAAACTAAGACAGTAACAGGAATGGTTCTTCTTTCTGGTAAGGGTACATAACAAGGCAAGGACAACAGACACCTATGACCCAGTGGGTGGCAGTATCTTAGCATGTGGAGTGCAATGCTATGTGGGTGGACATGTTGGGGATTAGCTGACAGGTTTCTTCTATGAAGTATAGTCACGATAACTTTAAAACGATTGGCTTTCAACCTCATTTTATTCCTTAATCTTACATTTTCTCTCTTGTGTATTTGGGAATGCTCTGTTAAGTTCAGTTTCTTGTTTATTCCTTGTTTATTCCGTACAGTAGCATGGTTAACAAATGACTGTTTCCTTTTCAGGAACTGTGAGTTCCAATCCCTCCGACATTACTGCTGTAGGAGAAAGTCACTTACTATCTGCATTTGCTTATTTATTTATTTATCTATCTATTTATTTATTAACTTTCAATATTGGAATTCATGGGGTATAAGTGACCAGAGAATACTCACTTTTTCAGTCTGGAATTGTATCATCTGGAATTGTGCAATTTGCATTTCTTGGTGACTGCTACTAGGAGACAAATTTGTGTTCAGTTCACATCTACAGATATTTGCCACCTTGTAGTATGATGTTAATTTCGCTGAGTAATTTAAATATAGGTGGGTGTGATGGGAGCTAGCCACATAGAAAGAACTGGCTTGTTTGCGTTCTTTCTCCTTGCTTTTTATGTTCCTTCTCTTCACTCACCCGCCGCATCTTATTACGACTGGGATCCCTGGAAAAACTCACCGCACTGAAGCAGAAAATTTTTAGTGCATCTTAAACCTGAAGATTGCCTGTCTGTGCTTTTCTATCCATCTACCTGTGTGTCCACCTTAATGTACTTTTGTTTAGTTATTGGAAAGTCCAGTCCAGTGTCTGCCGTGAGCCTCCTGGGACTCCTAAATCTTTCTTACTCATGAAATGATTCAGGTAGGCACAGTGTACCAGTCTCTGCTCACTCTTTATTACTAGTTCGTTATGGATACCATTTCATGGTTCTTTCTGCTAGCGCTCCAGCAAATTACAGACCTTCCTCCTGTAAACCTCCCCACATCAATTTTTCTTTCTCTTGCATTCTGGATTTCAATTCTTGTTTGAACCCACACAACCTATTTTTTAATAATATTGGCTAATTAATACATATCTTTTAAAAGAATGACTTTTTTCCCTTAGGTGAATTGTTATTTTTAATGATTGCTTTAATGGTAGTCAGGGATGTCCCTGCCTAGGGAGGTCCTTTCTTTCTGTCCATAATGAGACATACCTCATTTGTACTGTCCTGAGATTTATGGAGGGACTGGGATGGGAGAGGGAAGCACCCTTCCAATTTATTACATCTTAAATGAGCTGCTCCCAAAGCAAAAACATAACAAAACAAAACAGGCAGTAAAGCAGAGTCTGTGTACCGTATAGTTTGATGTTTATTGAGTGGCATAGGGGTTTGCTGACTCGTCTAAGATGGGGAGGCAAGAGTTATAATTTCACTCGAATCTCTCTTTTCTATTGTTTGCCCTTAGCTCTTTCTCCTTTTTTTACCATCACTGCCACCACTGCCATCACTGCCGCTACTGAACAATCTAATGCTACTTCCTTTAATTACACCTATGTCATTAGTTACTTATGATGGTTCATTTCACCCAAACTTCAATTCTTTGGTAGAAACAAGGTGAAAGAGAGGTCTCTTTATGTCATGCAGTTTGGCACAATGGTATTAGCTCTGAGATACAGGATCTCAAGAACATTTGTAACTTAAGAGAACCTCTCTGTCTTTTCCCCTTTTTGTAAAAAGGCAGAAAATGTGATGTGGTTTTCCACTGAAGTGGACTTCACGTCCTCTGTGGGAGCCAGTGCCTGCATTCTGTGCTGTCCGTCTTTTCATAACAATGACTCTCCCTCCAACACAACTGACTTTTCACCTGCACCATTGCCCCTGGTTGAGGAGGGGCTGATACCTGCCCACGTGGCAAATTTGTGATTTCAGGGGCACCAGCCTCATGTGATTTGTGTTCCTGCTCTTTGGGCTTAAAGACTAGGTCAATCCTGAGGAAGCTTCCACAAACCTACAGTTGTCTCTTCTTTTGCTCTTGGTCTGCCTGTTCCTGAATCCTGGAAGGAAAGAGAAAACCCCACCGTTCATCACAGTTTTGAAACATTGCTGGGGAGGCCAAAGTTGTCTTTGGTATGTACCCCATCCAGGCTGTGCCGATGCTGCCAATACAATGCCCCCACCCCCCACCCCCACCTCA